>NC_025997.2:89463978-89524033 GCF_000442705.2 Elaeis guineensis
GTATCTGCCCAACTTACCTTAGACACCAAATTGTCAAACCAAAATCAATTGGGTTAGTCTACAATCCAGGCTCTAACCACTGAGCCAAATTAGGTCTTCTTCATCGAGTCACATCTAAATGTGATTCGACCTTGACCTAGACTTAATCCTATTGGTTGGTCAATTATTAGCTTTCATGATCCCACCTAACCAACTTTTGATTCAGTTTGATCAATAGTTAGACCTAATTAAGCTACCCAAGCCCGAACCCAATTTTATGAAAATGACTTAGATCTGAAATTCTCAATTTTAGACCTAATTTAATTTCATAAGCTTAATTCATTAATTAAGTCTTGGGTTCATAAATAAAATATGTAAATAAATCCTAAGATTTTAGGATCTAGAGTTTTACAGAAAAGTAAATTTTGATTTCTGATTAAGGATGAATGCGTAGTACCCCTACATACCATAAGAACACCCCATTGAATGGGAGGAGAGGGTCTTAAATCCTACTTTGTTCTTATGGATCGGACGGCCATGAGGAATACCTTAATCAGAAATATTAATTTAACTACAAAACTAGTTAGATCTAAGTTACATATCACATATATAATTTCAGATCTAACTTATACATACTTTTGCATACATTCTCATGTATTAAATCTGATCTAATTAGCATATTTTCAGATCTGATACATCACATATAACATCTAAAAAATATGATTTAAATTAAACTATTCAATATAAAAATCTATTCTAGACAGTTACTAGAATAATTCTACAACTAGTCTAGGCATGCAACAGATCAATCTTATGAATTAATTAAATTTTATTTTTTTATTTTTTGATCTGAATATAATATTTATAACATCAAAAAAATAGAAAATAAATTAGATCTAATTTATATTTTAATCATATTAAAATATAAAACTAAAAGACTATTCATAGATTAAACTATTCTTAGTCTAGTCATGCATCTCATACATGTTAGATCTACTTAGATTTAATTTTAAATTTTTTTAATTTTAGATTCTATTATATCTGATGTGATATCTGAAATCTATTAATATTAGATAAATAAAAATAAAAATTATATCTAAATTAGATCTAAAATAGAGCCATCAACCTGGCTCTGATACCTGTTAAAGGGAAAAATTGATTTTTTCCTTGTAGGATCTTCCAGATCTAATGAGATATGGGATAGAATATTTCAAAAAAAAATTATCTTATGATATTTTAAATCTAAGATTTATTATATATAATTCTTATTATCTAATATTAAATCTAAAATCATGAGGAATAGAGAAATACCTCTAGGGTAACTAGATTACCCTGTAGATGATCGCAGTAATGCCTGAGGTTTTAAAATAGCCATGCAGTCGTCTGGCCTCTACCGATATCCACTTGAGTAGGATTTGAATCATCTTCTCCTCATAAATCTTTGCTCCAAAAATTAAATCTAGATCTGATCTAGAAGATCTTCAAAAGATCTTTTGAAGCTGGAGCAGTAGCTTCTCAACAAATCTCTGCAGCCTTCTAATCAAAGAGACACCACACCTTGGACAAGCACCAGATGGATGCCCAACCTCTTGGACATGAAGAGGGGAGGGAGAGGAGCAGAGGGGGCATGGAGAAGTGGAGAGAATTCAGGCTTTTGCTGGTTATTGAGTAGAGTCTCTTAACCCTAGGCACAGACAGGGTTTAAATAGACCCTGCTGCGCCATGCAGTGCCACATCATTCGACCAATCAAAAAATTTTAATTAATTTTGAAAAAATTTTGATTGGTGGAGTGATATCATTTGATCATATCAGATAAGAATTCCTACAATCCCTCCTACTATTGGCGCCAACACTGGATAAGCACAGTGAGATTGGCGCCCCACAGTCCAAGTTGATCAAGGGATCAGAGTCCTCATCTCATGGGACTCTATCCTTATCCACATGGGGTGCATGCCCAATCTGAATATGGTGCCCACTTTGAGGCCCAATTAGCAGGTAGACACTCTACACAAGATCTCCAATGACCTCTTGCCAAGTGGCCTTCAATCCAAGGTCCATGGGTCAACATTTGACCAATATCCTAAAATGGAAATGGCAGGTGACAGGAATTAGCAGGTGTTGTCTTAAATTCATCTCATGAATTAAGACAAGTCCTTTCTGAGCTGGACTAGCTCCAGTCAGACTGAGAGAAATCTTCTCAAGATTTTTTGGATGAGTCAAATCATATTTGGCTCAGTCGAGATAGAAAAGATTACATGAGGAGAAAGTTAGGCTCAATCGTGTGCTAGCACGATTTTTTTGAACCTAATTGGATCTAATCTAAATCAATCAGACTGGACTAGCTCAATTGATGACATCCAGATCCTAACTCTTATTTGTGCAATCCAGTTAGGTTCATTTTCGTATGGTAATGAGATATGTCATGATCTCATCATCGACATCATTGAAACTCCTTTCGATGTACTAGAACTCTTCTGATTCAGACAATTAGAATGATCGATCATCAAGATCATTCTAATTGCTCTCAAAATCTATCAGTGACATCTAGCAGTATATGGTGGCAACCCATCAGAAATGAAGATAAACCTCTCGGTGCAGCTATCTGTGTGATTGAGTTTCTCTATCATGAATCCCGACTGAATTAGGGGTAAGGTGAACTCGTCAAACCCAACATCAGTCATATGAATCAATCGATCGATCCAAGTTTGATGTGAAACCTTAATGGAGAACTCTTTTCCATTATTTCACTCTGCCATGGCCATGGGCTTAAGGACTCAATCTTTCGATCATCATAGGACTACTCCTCTTGTCTATCGAGGTTGATAGATCCCATCTTGGTGCAATCTGGTTCCTACAATGAATATGCTACAGCCAACATACACCTCAGGGTTCCGAATGGCTAGGAGATCAGGTTATGGCGTAGTCAAACTTTAACACACTCAAGGTAAACTATCGATGTACCTCAGGTCAAAGAACTGACACACAGCTGCAGCATCGAGCTAGTCATCGACGAGAAGGTAGACTTCCTTATGACTGCTCGAGGTGGTCATGCTCAGTACTCTCATTCTCAATGAATACCTGTACTCTCGCTTCAGTGTCTCCACACCGTAGACTCAAGATACATCTATCCTAAGAAAGCGATCGTACACCAACCTTCCGGATCGATCACCATCCTCATGATGATCCTATGGTCAGGAGCTGTTTATGAGTTAGTTATGTAAATTCATGCCTTAAATTTTCAACTCTTAAAAATATAAATTAACATTCTTACTAACTCAAAGGATGTATCACAGACATAATATACACAATGTGATAGTAGAATAACCCTTTTATTCATTTATAGTCAAAATTATAAATTTGCTCTTACATTTGTATAGGAATGTGTCAGCCAATCTGGCATCTAGGGAACACATCTAATAGGAGGCATCTGATCGATCATCGAAGAAGGATCAATACAGTACTAGCATACTGTGCTGATTTTCTGGATCAGGACTTCTGATCGTGATTCGTGGGCTCGTGTGGATGACTCCTAGAGGTCAGACGCATGTGTGGCTCACAACGTCATCCTCAAGCCCGAATCAGCAAAGTTAGAATGTCTAACTTGCAAGGTAATAGATCTGATCTATTATATTTTACATACATTAGATGTAGTATAGAAACATGTTGATATGATCAACATGTAGTTCTTGCTCTTTATATTTTAATTTTTGATTTAATACCATATAATAATCATGTAATAGAATCTTAGATCTAAGGATTCTCTAGTTTTATAAGATAAATTTTGATTTATTTTAGTCTTCCGCTGCCTGATCTTAAAAAAGTTTCAAGATCTTGTCTTGAAATCCTAGATCTGGTTCCTTCAGATCCCATGACCTATTCGAAAGCTATCATAAGTAGTGACTCTGACAAGTGGCTCAACGCCATGAAATCCGAAATGGACTCCATGTATGCCAATCAAGTATGGGCTTTGATTGATGCACCTAAGGGTGTGACCCCAATAGGCTGAAAATGGGTCTTCAAAAAGAAGATTGGAGTAGATGGCCAGGTAGGGACCTATAAGGCTAGGCTTGTGGTGAAAAGTTTTAGACAAAAATAAGATATTGATTATGAAAAAATCTTTTCATCGATAGCCATCTTAAGTCTATTCGGATAATGCTTGCTATAGCAGCATACCATGACTATGAGATCTGACAGATAGATATCAAGACTACCTTCCTCAATGAAAACCTTGAGAAAGAAGTCTATATAACTCAGTCAGAGGGATTTATCTCTAGTGGGAGAGCAAATCAAGTATGCAAGCTGAATAGATCCATTTATGGATTGAAGCAAGCATCGAGGAGCTGGAACATCTATTTTAATGAGACAGTCAAATCGTTTGGCTTTATCAAAAATGTAGATAAACTTTGTGTGTATATGAAGACTAGTGGGAGTGCTATTATCTTCCTAGTCTTGTATGTAGATGACATATTGCTCATTGAGAATGATATTCTGATGTTGCAATCAGTCAAAATTTGGCTATCACAAAAGTTTTTCATGAAAGACTTGGGTGAGGCATCCTATATACTTGGTATTAAGATCTATAGGGATAGATCAAATAGGATGCTAGACTTATCCCAGTCTAGATACATTGATCTTGTGTTGAAGAGGTTCAACATGGAGGGAAGTAAAAGAGGTTACTTGCCCATAGGTCATGGCATACACTCTCTAAGAAGATGTCTCCTAAGATACCTGAAGAAAGAAATAGAATGAGTACTATTCCTTATGTTTCGACTGTAGGATCAATAATGTATGCTATGTTATGTATCAGGCCTGATGTTGCTTATACCTTGAGCATTGTAAGCAGATTTCAGGCTAATCCCTAGAAGGATCATTAGAAAGCTGTGAAAAACATACTCAAGTACCTGAGAAGGACTAGAGATATTTTTCTGATATATGGTGGATCTGATTTAAAACTGGAAGGTTATACCGATTCTAGTTTCTAATCTGATTTGGATGATAGCAAATCGATATCTGAGTATCTGTTCAAACTGTATGGTGGTGCATTAAGTTAAAAAAGTTTCAAACAGTAAACTATTGCTGATTCGATCACTGAGACTGCGTATATTACTGCAAGTGAGGCTGCTAAGGAGGCCGTCTGGATGAAAAAATTCATCACAGAGTTAGGATGTGGTTCCATGGATTGAACAACCAGTGCCTCTTTATTGTGACAATATTGGGGTAATTGCTCAAGCTAAAGAACCAAAGTCTTATCATAAATCCAAGCACATCCTAAGATGGTTCCACCTTGTTCAGAAGATTGTCGAAAGACACGATGTGATCGTGGAGCGAGTTGACATCAAGAATAATATAGTGGATCCATTTATTAAGGCCTTATCAATGTAGCAGTTTGACTACCATCTTGATAGCATAGGCATCAAGTATAGGGGCGATTGGCTTTAGTGCAAGTGAGATATTGAAAAAATTATGCTCTACAAGCCAATCGCATATGGGATGCGATAGGATATATTTTATAATTTATCTTTGAAACTCATGTAATTAATATTTATTTTAATAAAATAGATATTTTTTATTCATTATATGCTACATCTTGTTGTTCTTAAGATTATAATGAATCCCATAAGTCCGGACAATGATTTTAGGGCCATGATGAGATCATACCAGTGAGATCTAAATTTTTGATAGTCTTGATCTAAAATATTTCTAGTCATTGGTATATTGAGTCAGAGATCAATGATACCGATAAGACTGGCATGTCTTATGTATGCTCAGAAATGAGGATGGTTGATCTCACAACCACTTGTATAGTGACACTAATACAAGGATATGGGTGCTCATTAGAGAATGAGTTCACTAAATAGATCTATGAGAGAATATCAGATAGAGTCTCATTTATATGTCAATTGATAATTCTCTAGTGGGAGTTGTGTAAGTGATCTTTTGATTTGAGGTCACCATGGTACCTTGTGTACATAGATTCATGTTTTGGTTCACTACCTAACTTGATTCTTTGATCTTTGTGTGGGGTGTTCTAAATATAGTGAAGTATGCATGAAGATTGTGAGTGATCAATAAGAGATTAGTCACTCCTAATAAGGAGAGCGAACATCCTATGTGATCTCATAGGTCGGTGATTTGAAAGTCTTTGGCCAACACAGGATGATAATTAGAAAAAATTTTTTAATATATCATCAACTGAATCATCACCTTCAGATTAAGATACATAAAGATAAGTGATTGGGTTTGATATATTTTCATGCCCACAGCTCATCTGAGATGTTGTTTGACTAAAAGATTGAATTACACGAGAACTTGCCACTGAAGGCTATTTTGATAATTTTTTATCAAAATTTTAAATCTTTCGGATAGTCATGACACATTGCTAGATGTCAATTTTGACTTGTGGGCTTAACAAAATTGAAAGAATTTGATTCTGGAATCAATTTAGAAGAGTCCAAGTTGATTGGGACTCTTTGGGTGACCTAATCTCATCGGATTAGGGTTACATCGAAAGTCCGAATTCATTACTAGCTAAATTTGAAACCCAATGAGTCACACACTTTAGAATTTAATCTTGATCTGATTTGATTAGAGTTTAATATAAATTCTATGAGTTAATTTGATATGCTAGCACATTGTATTAATCCAAGTTCCCAAATTGCTTTAGATCAAATTGTTTGAGCTAATCTAGACCAGTTGGCTTTGGCCTAATGGGATTGGGTCAATTTGGATTGGATCCTTATCCAACTTGAATCAATTTCAAGTGGAGAAGGAGTCCTCCATTTTCACCAAAAGATATGGCAAAAAATAAATGCCTCCCACCTTAAATTGGCATGTGAAGTGGAGAGTCCTTCTTAATGAAGGCTCTTAACTAATACACGTTACCTTAAATTCTCAATCAGTTCTCCTAAGATTTAATATCAAAAATTATTAATTTTTTTATGAAACATAGGAGATAAAGAGTCCTTCTGCTTTAAGTAATAAGATCATTAAAAATTTACTTGGTGAATTTATTTGATGTATGGGAAGTTGGAGCGCCAAAGGTTGGCACCCCTTCATCCTATGTGACATCCCCTGGTCCCCTATTTATAGGGAATGCCCCAGATAGTGTCTAGCTAATATTTTTGGATGAACTAGAGATAAGGGATGAGGAAATTATATAAAAAATTTTAAAAAAATTTTAAGCAAAAAAAGAGAGAATTTTGAGAGGCAAAAGTTGCTACAAGGGTGGTAAGATTTTCAGCAAGTGTTGCTTGAGTGCCCTAGGATTTGATTTTTCTATATGTTGGAGCCAAAAATTAAATCCTAAGTTGTGTGACATCTAAAGAGTGTCTTATTGGTGTCATTCTGATAGTGAGATTGAAAGCAACTAGGCTTTAGTGCGATCATGACGTAAGTTTGAACCCGACAGTATTCTTGAAAAGACAAGGCTGCAGCAGCACATCGGTTGGGAAGGACCTTGGTCAACTTCTGTGTGGATCACCGTTGGAGGACTTCTACCTTGGGATCTTGTAGAGAACACCAATGTGCCATTTTTTTATATTGGTTAAAGTATAATTTTCTATCTCTTTGCATGCTTGAATTTGCTTTGATCATGATCGGCAAAGTGATTCTAGGATTTTGGGTTCGGCTCAATAGTTTTATTTGATAAAGCTATTGATTTGCTTGTTTTAAAATTTTTGAATATTACTTTTTTCTATGTGGCTGGAACACAACATGGACCACATAGAGAAATTGATTAAATCTAATCAAGTGTTGAATTAGATCAGGTCAGTATTTCTCTAGATCAATCTTAATAGTTGTAGTTTGATCAAGTCCATGTGTTTAATCCTAATAAATGGACCATGATCATAGCTCCGTGGTTGAGCTTGAATCTTTTGGTAAACCAAATTGAAACTAATTAACCAGTTGGTGTCTAAGATAAGTTTGACAAATTCGATCAAGTGGTTTTAATTGAGAGCTATTCACCTAGATGTGTTTACGGTGAGTTAAGGGCATATCCCTCCTACTGATCTCACTTATCTGGCCAACATAGTAGATTTTATTTTGATTAGATCACTAGTTGATTCGTGCAGACCCATGCCATTAAGGTGAATCAATGTGACTGATTTAGGTAGGTATCTTTTGACCAGCTTGTGTCTAATCTTTTACATGACTTGGTGAAGTCAGTGAGAGGATTTGCAGCTTGCAGATCAACCTCTTCTTTTATCCTCAGATCAATAAAATCAATTTTTTTTAATTATTAGGTCCATAAAGTGATAAAGTTATGAGATAAATTGATCATTTTCTCCCATTAAGGTGCGTGATAATGAGTCCAATATTTCAAATAGTCATTGGAGGTGCCACACGCCTGGTGTCTATTACATATTGAAATTATCATTCATCATATGACCATCATGATGTACCTTCATATCAATACTCAGGTTAGCCAAGCCACACTCAGACCTGGACATCCATTTGTTGGATGCACTTAGTGTGCCATATTAGTGGTTGGACCTAACCGAGATTTTCAGTGGAGACGCTACATGCCTGCTGAAGGGATGCCTGGGGCAAAACTCATTGCTAGAAGTTATTTGAAGAAATAATTAGTTATGAACCTACCCATGGATGCACTAGAGTTGGCTGAGCCACACTCGAGCCTAAATGCAATCTGTGTGGATTCTAGTACCCGTTAAAAAATTAGTGTAATTCTTCGAGTTGGAGGTAGGGGCTACCAATTGGTAAAAATAGTGGGAGAACTTTTAGACTAAAGTCCATATCTTCAGGATTAAAAATAATTCATATACTAATAGGCTAATATTTTTCTTTTTAGTTATGGCCAACACACTATCCCTCCGTATGCTATTGGACAGCGACAGGCTCACCGAACCCAATTTCGATAGCTGGTATCGAAAGTTGAAGTTCATCTTGGAGCACGAGAGGATTTTGTACGTCCTTACAGATCAGGCACCTGAAGAACCTACAGCCAATGCTTCTCGTATCGTGAGAGACACTTATATGAAGTGGCTTAATGACCGCACGACCGTACATTGCATGATGAGGGCAGCTATGAACGATGAACTTAGTCATAAGTTTGAAGATGCACAGCCAGAGAAGATCATTCAAATATTGAATGAGTCTTTCGGCACCCGTGAGGATGCGGAGAGACTCAAAACCTCCTACGCAGTATTCAATGCCTGTATACGAGAGGGAGCTTCAGTCATCGATCATGTATTGTACATGATTGACCAAATTAAACACCTTAGCAAACTTGGCTTTCCATTGTATAAATAGTTAGGCAAGGATGCTATCCTCAATTCGCTACCAAAATCCTACCTATCCTTTCTCAGTCATTACAGAATGATGAAGCTTGCGGTAAACTACCATAGTTTGCAAAGATTACTGCAGACTTTTGAGAAGGATCACCAGCTCCAAAAGGAGCCAGCGAATTTAGTGGGAGGTTCACTGCAGGGCATCGATCCTCTAGGAGAGAAAAGAAGAAAAAGGTGCAGAAATCCTATGCCATCGATCCCAAGCAGAACAAACCATCAAAAGTTAACAAGAGCCAAGCAGAGTGCTTCTTTTGTAAGAAGCTGGATCATTGAAAAAGAAATTGTCCTACTTATATAGCCACCTTTGACCCAAACAGACCTAAAAATAAGAGAAAGAAGCAAGCGGTTGCTTCACAAAGTACTTATATAATAACTCCTTGTAATTTCTCTGTTTGTGATACTACTATCTGGATATTGAATATTGAAAGTCCTATTAATATATACAATTCATTGCAGAGACTGCAGGTAAGTAGGAAGTTTCAAGAGGGCGAGCAGTTCCTTAACATCGACGATGGAAGTCTTGTTCCAGTTCTGACCTTGGAAACTTTGCAGCTTATCATCGAGTCCAGTAGTGTCATGTTAAATGATTGTCATTATTATCCATCTTTTTTGATGAATATTATCTCCGTAAACCTTTTGGCCAAACTTGGTTATAAGTTTATAATAAAAGATGAATTTTGTGATATCATTATGAATGATACTATAATTATGTATGGACACTTGAAATATGGTATATACATAATATCACGGCCTGTTAGTGTAATGTACACACCCAGTAAACACCCTAAATTAGGTAATATTAGTGAATCCTATCTTTGGCATTGTAGGCTTGGTCATGTGAACAAGAATAGGATTAACAGGTTGACCAATGAATGTGTCCTTGGGATAGATGATTGTGAATCATTGCCTACCTGTGAGTTCTGTCTACTTGATAAGATGACTAAGTCATCTTTTAAAGAAAAAGGTGAAAGAGCCAGCGATGTCCTAGGTCTAATACATACTGATATATGTGGGCCTATGAATATAAGAACCAAAAGAGGATACTACTACTTCATTATATTTACAGATGACCTATCAAGGTATGGGTATGTCTATCTTATGAAGCATAAGTTAGAATCAGTTGAAATATTCAAATAATTTCATACTAAAGTAGAGAAACAAACTAAAAATAGTATTAAGATCCTTCAGTCAGACTAAGTAGGTGAATACCATACCAGTGAGTTCCTGACATCTCTAAAAGAGAATGAGATTCTCTCACAGTGGACCCCTCCTGGAACACCACAGCATAATGGTGTGTCCGAGAGAAGGAATCAAATCTTGTTAGACATGGTCCGATCTATGATGGACTTTATGAGTCTGCCAATCTCCTTTTGGGGATATGCTCTAAAAACTACCTGCTATATTTTAAATAAGATGCCCAGCAAGTCTGTCAATAAAACTCCATATGAGATATAGACTGGGTGTAAGCCGGTACTCTCACACTTTAGGGTCTGAGGGTGTCCAGCTTATGTCAAGCATTTAAAGATAGATAAGCTTGGACCGAAATTCGATAAATATCTATTCGTAGGGTATCCAAAGAAAATTAAAGTATACTACTTCTACCTCGTTGCAGAGCAAAAGGTGTTTGTCAGCAGTCAAGCAGTTTTTTTAGAAAAGAAGTTCCTTGATGAAGGAGCTAATTCCTATAAAATTGAACTTGATGAAGTTCATGAGGTGAGAGGTAGTAGAGGCACCATTAAGAAGATCCGATAGAGTACCATGTCAGTCGGACAGATACTATAATTTTTTGATCTGAAATGGTGACCTCATCGAACTTGATGAGAATGATGAGGATCTAATCACCTATATGGAGGCTATGCAAAGGCTCGACTCCCAAAAATGGCTTGAGACCATGAAATCCATGATGGAGTCCATGGAGATCAATGGTGTATGGACATTGGTTGATCCGTCTGAAGGGATAAAACCCATAGGGTGTAAATGAATTTTCAAGAGGAAAAGAGGAGCGAACGGAAAGGTGAAGACCTATAAAGCCTGTCTAGTTGTCAAGGGTTACCGTCAGTGTTATGGTATTGACTATGATGAGATGTTCTCTCCTGTGGTAATACTCAAGTCCATCCAGATTATGCTTGCTATCGCTGCACACATAGATTATAAGATCTGACAGATAGATGTCAAAATCGCTTTCCTTAATGGAGAGCTGGAAGAAGAGGTGTATATGATACAACCTGAAAGGTTCATATCCACAAATGAGTTGAAAGTATGCAAGCTGAAAAGGTCTATTTATGGACTTAAGCAGGCGTCTAGGAATTGGAACATGCATTTTGATAAGGTGCTCAAAATGTATGGCTTCATTAGGAATGGAGAAAAGTCTTGCATCTATAAGTGGGCTTCTAATTCTATAGTCATCTTCCTTGTGCTGTATGTGGATGACATAATGTTACTAGAAAATGACATTCCGACTTTACAGAGTATGAAGTTGTGGCTATCATTATAGTTCTTCATGAAGGACTTGAGAGAAGCATCCTACATCCTTGGGATAAAGATCTATAAGGATAGATCTAGAAGGTTGCTTGGACTATCCCAATCCACATACATTGATACTTTATTGAAGCGGTTCAATATGGATACTTTCAAGAAAGACTATCTTCCGATGGGCCATAGAATTATTCTTTCCAAGAAAGATTATTCGACAGCTCCTAAGGAGAGAGAGAGCATGAGTAGAATACCATATGCTTCGACAGTGGGATCTATCATGTACGTTATGATATGTACGAGGTCGGATGTGGCCTATTCACTAGGGGTAGTGAGTAGATACTAGTCTAATCCAAATAAGAAGCATTGAAAGATTGCGAAAGTAATTCTTAAGCATTTGAAAAATACTAAAGATCAATGGCTTATCTATAGAGACACTGATATGAAACTTATGAGATATATTGATTCCAGTTTTCAGTCAGAATGATATGACAGCAGAAGCGTGTCGGGTTATGTATTTACTCTGAATAGAGGAGTTGTTTGCTGCAAGAGTTTCAAGAAACATACTATGACCGATTCTGTTTGCAAAGTAGAATATATTGCTGCATCGGATGCTGCAAAGAAGGTGGTGTAGTTACGAAAGTTCATCAGTGAGCTGGGAGTTACACCTTCCATTGATTGCCCTGTATTACTGTACTGTGACAGTTCCAGTGCCATAGCTCAGGCGAAAGAACCTAAGTCACACCATCGCACCAAGCATATTCTGCGTTGCTATCACCTGGTGTGAGAGATAGTGAACCGTGGTGACGTTAAACTTCAGAAGATCGACAGAAAGAAAAACCTAGCCGACCCCTTCACTAAAACTCTCGAGATCAAAAAGTTTGATGACTTTAAATAGAAGATGGGTATAAGATACTGTCCTAATTGATTTTAGTCCAAGTGAAAGTTATTGAAAATTATGTCCTAAAATCAATCATGTGACGATTGAGTTCATCTTTGTTTATAAATTATTGATTATTGAATATAAATTATTTTGACATTTTTCATCATAAAGTAACATCTTCCTTGAACTCTTGTGTTATGATGAAGTCCTTAGCACTATGCTAGTGTGCGATAAAGAGAGGATTTATCGTATAGTTCTTAAATATGTTTACGACCAAATGATATGTCATTACAGAATGATGATGTTTATCAAATGGATGTCGTTGTGTGCCATATGGATTGGTTATCCTCTTAACCAAGGAGTGTGGTGACACTGGTATGACATACAAGTGAGATGTAGGGGTACATCATCACTGAATAAGTAACTCACCTGTTGAGTATTTTGCTGTCAAGAGCTACTCAAAAATATATGGGTATAAATATCTTTCAGATCTAAGATCATCATAGTGACTTACAAGCAACTCACTGTGCTTTGATGCCAGACTATCTGGATTTTTAATGCAGTGACGGAAGGCTACTGGGTACCGTCAAGTACTTATGAAGTTTGTGTATGGATCAAGATGGGATTGATCCCTCCAGATTATTGGAGTTGATGTATCGCTATATTTCAATTTAGCAAAGCTTTGGCCAAGGTAATCCATGAGATGGATTTGAAAGATTGAAATACAATACGGATGAAGCAATCTCGATTAACAATTAACTTGAGACCATCCTAGAGCATTCAGGATCAAAAAAATAAATTATGCAGTAACCATGTATATAGGTTCTAAAATATTCTTTTATGATAATTCAACCTATCTGGATATTGAGAACCATTGCTAGATGGTATCTCGATTAGTACAGAAATTGGTTTCTGTGCTACCAACTTAGTGTTTGAACCTATGGAGTCACGCACACAAGTCAGATAAAGTAGGAAGGAATTGATCTATATTTATATATCTAATTTAGAAGTACTTGATTTGATAGAACATATAATTTAGCTTGATTGAGAATTAAGTTATGGGTTAAACGAGATTGAAGAGTTGACTATGTCTAGCTAGCATTACACATGAGGTTCAAGTTCAATCCCGAGGATGAACAGTTTCTGATCTATGATCCATGAAGCATATGAAAGATTGAATTTGAGAGCTGATTAATTTTAGATTAGATCTAAATTAATTAGTCTTAAATTGAATCCAAAATTTAAGTTAGACTTGGTACAAAAGTCTTAAAGAGTTTGGAATTGACAGCCTTTCAAAATTATTTCAAACCAACTTCGAATTGGATTTGAATTGGACCTATTTTGGATGAGATATGAGTATTCCTACTTACACTGAGAATACCCTCCCATGTGGGTAAGAGAGTGGGTGCAAGTTGAATGTCATATGTGATGGCAATTCTATTTCATGTAGGAATCCTTCTTTCATGAGTATTGGATCAATTCAAATCAGATTTGAGTTAAGAGTCCTACTCTCATTGGATCATGAGAATTATCTATAAATAGAGAGGATCTCTACCTATGGATATATAGCAAATAAATCAGATTGAGAGAAGAGAGAAAGAGAGAGAGAGGCATGTGAAGAGAGAGATCCTTAATCTTCTCCTACATCTCTCCCTTTGTTGCTGCCTCCTCTTCTTGGGTGTGGATCCTTCTTCGGTGTCTTATTTGCTAGTATAAGGTGTTACACCAACACATCTCCTTCCTCATTTTGCAGTTCATCCTGCTTTCCTACGACATCTGACGTGCATGCAAAGTAGAGGGTCTGCATATCCAGGCCTCTGCGAAGGTTTAATCCAGATAAATTGAGATTTGATCTCTAGTTCCACTGCTAATCAGATAAGGATTTGATCCTTAATCATATAGATGAATAAAAAATTTTTTAGATGCAATCTAAGCAATTAGAGGAAAAATAGTTTTTTTTCCTTCAAATCTTGCATCACATGGTACCATCTTAATGGATGTGGTGGCGATAGTCCTTGAAATGCAAAGATAAATGAGCATCCATAGCTTATTCACGTTCATAAATTTATATCTCCTTCTACCAATGGGTCGAACCATTTGTTTAATATAAACAGCATCAGTTCATTATCACCCCATTCATGGTCTGCGTTATGACTTGTACAATTGAATCTTGTTTCAATATCATCAAGATACATCGAACAGAACGTGATACATTTCGTAGCTACGTATGCTTCTGCTATAGACCCTTCAGACCATACTTTATTACGCACATACTTTTTTAGAATACATAAAAATCTATAAATAAAATAAATTTAAATTTTAGGAATGCATTTACATCTTATAACTGATATGACAAAATGCATACAATTTTTTTACCTTTCAATAAGATATATACATCGATAATGTATTGGTCCAATCAAAAGAGCTTTCTTTGAAAGATGAATAGCCAGATGTACCATAACATTAAAAAATGATTATAAAAAAAATTTTTCTAACTTATAAAGATTGAGTACAATATCTTTCTCAAACTTCTCAAGTAAGTTAATCTTCAATTTTTGGTAATACAGTTCTTGGAAGAACACTCCCAACTTAATCAATGCAGTTGAAATATCACCATTCAAATAGCCACGCATGACCATAGGAAGCAAGCATTGCATCATCACATGGGAGTCATGATTTTTCATGCTAGAGATATTGCTGTCGTTGTTTCCAACACACTGCGATACGTTTGAAGCGTATGCGTCAGAAAACTTTACAGTTTTGAACCATCCACAGAAACTCTTTTTTTTCTCGCCAAATAGAGAATAACATGCAGGTGGCATAAAAAATCTATTATCTCGATGAACTAAATGCAACTCCAGCCGGATTCTCATTTTCTGTAAATCAAGACGAGCTTTTATACTATCTTTTATTTTTTTAAGATGTTCAATACAGTATCGATGATATTATCACAAATATTCTTCTCAATGTACATTACATCCAGATTATGATGAAGTAGTAGCTGCTTCCAATACGATAGTTCAAAAAAGATGCTTCGCTTCGTCCAATTCAGCTCAGCTTCAGTACGTTTCTGCTTGCGAGTACCTGATGTTTTTCCAAATTGAACGTTTCCAAGACTTCAAATTGTTCTAAAATTTTTGCTCCACTTAACTCCTTAGGTGACGGATGTCGGTCGGACTTACCATCAAAGTATTGATTCTAATGGATCCTCCAAGAATGATTACCAAGTAAAAACCACCGATGACCCATGAAGTATATTTTCTATCCATACTTTAAATGTAAGGAGAATGCATCCTTATTGCATATTGGACATGCCAGATATCCTTTGGTGCTCCACCCAGATAAGTTTCCATATACAAAAAAATTATTTATGATCCATAAAATTAAAACATGCAACTTAAAATTTTTTTGACTCACAGAATGATATGTCTGTACTCCATTTTTTCATAGCTCCTTCAGATCATCGATTAACAGTCGTAGATATACATCAATTTCATTATCTGATGCTTTCGGATCCAAAATCAATAGTGACATAAAAATAAATGGTTCTTTCATACACTTTTAAGATGATATATTATATACAACTAGCATCACAAGCCACATGCCATAGGAAGTACTCAAATTGTCAAAGGGATTAAATCCATCTGTCACTAGATCAAGCCGGATATTGCGCAGGTCACTCGCAAAGTATGGATGCTTTGCATCGAAGTCTTTCCATACTACAGAGTCAGTCAGGTGGCTAAGTATGTTCTCCTTCAAAACCTGCTGCTCATGATGCCATTTCATTTCTTCTGCTATCTTTGTAGACATACACAACCTTTAAAGTCTTAGAATCAATGGAAAATACCTCAAAATCTTTTGAGGTATCTTCTTTCCTTTTCTGTTATCAATTTTGTACCTAGGCTCACCGCATTTCGGACATTCAGTTACCTGTTCATTATCCTTATAAAATAATATACAGTTATTTTTGCAAGTATGTACAGGAATATAGCCAAGTCCTAATTTTTGCATATATATTTTTGCTTCAGAATACGATTTCAGAAGTCTCTCTCAATTGGAAAGAGCTGCTTTAATCAATGTCAAATTTTGATCAAATGACTTCTGACTCTATCGATTCACAGTTTTAATATGAAGTAATTTTATCAAAAAGTCTAACTTGGAGAACTTTATATAATTTGAATAGAGTGTCTCTCGTACATCCCTTACAAGCTTTGCAAACTGTTCAGAAGTCTCTTCTACTTTTGAGTGGATATTGTGTTCATGATCAGAATTACCTCAGATGCACTAGTACTAATACGTACATTTGAACAAGCATCCTAATGTAAATCATCCAATAGTTCTCCTATACCATCATATTCGACAGATTCAGCTGCATCACTATCATCTTTAGTTTCGTCATCGTCGCGCACAACTTTATTCAGATCATCCTTCCCATGCCATATCCAACAAGTATACTTCTTATCTATACCATAACAAAGTAGATGCTCCTCAACAAGTATTATGTGACAATATATTATATTGACACATCTCTTATATGGACACTTTATCCAACTAGCATTATCAGCCTTATGCCGTGCAAACTCAATAAATCTCGAACACCTTTTCGATATTCATATAAAAAAATACTTCTAGCATTCATCCAACTTTTGTTGACATCCATCTAACAACAAACATGAAAATCATTAATAACAAAAAAATTTTCAGTGGTATTCATCTGAATCAGATCCCGATCTGGATTTTGGATCGAATCGTGATCTGAATTTCAGATGAAATCTTGATCTGGATCCGGACACGGATCATTTTATACAAAACAGCACGTATTAAAGAACACAGACGGAATAGTAATATAGAAAATCTCCTTCCACCAATTTAATAAAGTAAAAATGCATGATCCTATCCATTTCAAATCATTCCAAACATGTGTGGCCCTATTCCTTTTAGAAAAGTAATAATCTTTTATTATTATTAGTCGATATTTTATTTTATTATTATAAAAATTTTGACAGTATCTCTGCATGGTTCTCTAAGTATATAACATGAATATGGTGCCTACGCATCCTATCCACCATATACTCGGAGAACAGTGGACAGATAACCACTGAGTAGCACATAATAAAATAAAATATCAACTATTAACAATAATAAAATTATTATTTTTTGAAAATCTAAATACAGGATATCCAAGAGTCGATTTTGATCAAGATCGACTCTTGAACAGAAATCTACAGCTCAATGCAATTTAACTACCATCTCTGAACATACATTCAAAGATGGATTTTTAATTATCAAAAAAGAGTAACGCTGCATTAAAATTTTTTCATCAAAAATTTTAGTAGAGTTTTCTCTAAAATAAAAATATTTTTTATATTTAATTATAATAAGTAAAAGCATACAAAATAGTATATAAAATAATTAAATTGTAATAAACAATAGCAATGTGCATTGTGCTAGTGGAACAAAAAAAAATTTATAAATTTTAGCGGTAACACTAAAAAATTTATGCAACGAATATAAAATAAACTATAAGCAGTTGAGTATGCAAAATAATATTAATGTAAAATAATAATACGAAACCTAATCCCAAAGATCCAATAATTTTTTATTTTTTTAAATATTTTTTATCTAAAAATAATAAATAATTTTTTATTTTTTTTAAATATTTTTTACCTAAAAATATTTTTTTTCTAAATATTTTTTTTCCTAAATGAGCTCCGAACTCGACCTCCCACGGCCCTTGCTCCCACGGCACCGGCACCGGCACACACCTTGTGCCATCCAGACTCGACCCCTGCGACCCCCACTCCCATGGCGTCACCGCCGTCACCCACCCCTCGTGAGCCACCCTCCACAACACCGTCGCCCTCTCCAACCCCCCATGACCCGAATCCCAATTCAGATCCTGATCAGATCCCAATCTGGATCCTAATCCAAATCAGGATCTCGACCTAACTCTCGACCTCGATCCAATTCGGATTGTAATCCAAATTTTATTTTTATTAACCAAATAATAAAATATTTGATTAATATTTTATTTTTTTTATTTTTTTATTTTTTTTCTTTTTCCCCCTTTTTTCTCTCTTTCCTTCCTCCCTCCCCATCGTCACCCACCCCTCCCCGTCGTTATCTCCCCGACCGACCCCCTCCCTGGCAGACCCCCTCCCTGCCATCACCTCCACGGCTGACCCCCTCCCTACCGTCACTGTTGGGAATAGTGTCCCAAAGCCAATCGTCAGTCTGTTGACAGTTGTGCTCCTTTTTGTATTAGTATATAAATTATAAATAAATAAAAGTTATTTTTATATTTTTATCATAAATTATTTCATCTTCTAATGAACTCCTGTGTTGTGGTGAAGTCCTTAGGACTATTTAGACTCGACAAAGGAGGATTTGTTGTTTAGTTCTTAAACCTATTCACGACCAAATGATACGTTGTTACCAAGGATAACAACGTTTATCAAGCATAGATCGTTGTGTGCCATATAGGTTGGTTGTCCTCTTAACCAAGGAGTGTGGAGACACTGGTATGGCATATAGGTGAGATGTAAGGATACATCTGCACTGAACGTGACCGACTCCAGAGCTATTTCTGCTATCAAAATTTGCTCCGATGAGATATGGGTATAAATGTCCCTCCGACCTGAGACCGCCACGGTGACTTGCAAGTAACTCACTACACTTAGGCACTGGACTACTTGAATTTCTAATTCAATGACGGAAGGATGCTGGGTGTAGTCAAGTACTTGACTTGTCGATGCATGTGTCAAGAAGGGATTGACCACTCTAGTTCAGGAGCTGTGTATAGTCATATTTCAATTTAGAAAAACTTTGGCCAGGGTAGTCCTAGTGAAGAGTCACAGGACTGTTTGAGTTGAGCACGATTCGGATGATCTGATCAGGGTTGACAGTTTAACCCTGAGTCATCCTAAACACAAGGGTCAAAAGAGATGAATTATACAGTAACCATATTCACGTAGGTTCTGAGTGTTGCGATTGTGACTATTCGACCTATCCAGATATCGGGTACCATTGCTAGATGGTCACTTCGATTAGTGCAGGAATTGATTCCTATACTACCGGCTTAGGTTCGAACCTGCGGGGTCACACACATTAGAGGTTCCTATCTGATCTGAAGGCTGATGAAGAGTCCTAATATTCATGGACTATGAGTCCTACATGTCTGAGACTCTGTGATCAAGAATCAAGATTCTCTGATCACGAGTCCCACATATTTTGGGTACCGGGGTCAAGAGTCCCACTAGTTTGGGACTCTTCGATCAAGGTTTCATATCGATGGACTTTGATACCTGATTGCCCATCAGATTTAGACTCAATATTTATGAAAAGTTTAATTAGTGATTTGATCACTAATTAACTTAATTTGATTGAGTAAGTATTTTTGGATCAAGTCCAATTGAATTGGATTCAGTTGGATTTGACCCGATTAGGTTAAGTGTTGACCTAATCGTCGAAGTGGTTTGGTCCCTGATTTGTTCAGGGATTGGGCTTAGTCAATTCTTGATTTGATTAAAATTTTATTGAGCCTAATTAAGTCTAATTAAGTTAGGTTTAATTTAGTCTAATTGTGCTTAACCTATTTTGATTAGGTTGGCTCAATTAGGTTCAAACCACCTTGATATTTCTCCCTGCGCCACCTCACTTCTTCAGCACCCATTTGAATTCACGAGAAGCAACTTCTCGTGAATTTTCTCTCACACAGAAGGCATCTCATGCCCACTCTTGTGTGCCAATTTTTGGATAAACTTGATTTGTTAGCCATTCAAATTCAAAGGGTGTTTGAATTTGAATGGATAACTTATCCCTTGCGCCTTCATGCTTATCCATCTTGTGCGCCACTTATCATACACGAGAAAGAATTTTTCATGAATTTTCTCCATGCACAAAAGAAGCCATGCCCCTTCTCTTCTCATGCCCAAGTGGATAGGGATGAGTTGGTTTGCATTTGAATTCAAATTCGATTTGAATTCAAATGTGCAACCACTTATCTTTATCCTCTTACGCGGATAAGACACGTCTTGCGTTGTTTTAAAAAGAGGAGAAAGGTGGGGCATGTGTACAATCTGATCTAAAAAAGAAAAGAGGGTGTGAGGAAGGTTTCTGCATATTTTTGAAAAGTTCAAAACATTCTGAGAGGAAAGAAAGAAAGAGAGTGGGCGCAGGGTCTTCTGTGAGCATCCTAGGATTTCAGCCTGGGGTTTGGGAAGTGAGAAAGTGAGCTACGAGTGTTGTGAGCCCACTAAATTTAAGGGAGAGCATCATCAATCTCTCAAGCATATTTGCTGACGATCTGGAGCATCCAAAGAATCGACAGACATCAATCGAAGAAGTTCGATCAGCATCGATCGTCGAAAAGGCTCTACAGTGAGCTAGCACTCGTGAGGAGCCGATCAGATCGGGAGCTTTGTGTGGATGATCCACAGAGGCCAGACATACTGTGTGGCTGTATTACGATGATCAGATCCTTCCGACGGTGATCAAATTATGGTGATCGACTACCCGCACAAAGGTAATGTGTTCTGAACACATAGCAGTAAATTATTTACTATTCAAATTTGAATTTTAAATTTAAATGCATACATGCTATATATCATATTTAGATCTTAGTATAGGGTAAATACATGTTAATTAATTAGATTAATTAATAATTTTCACTGTAAAATAGTGATTTTGAAAAAGTTTTAAAATTATCATTTTATCCCTGCACTCAAATTTCACTTCAAATGGTATTAGAGTAGGTTCTAAGATATGATATATGTATTTGCATGCATAGATTAAGTTGTAATCTAAAAGTTTAAATTTGAAATTTGAAATTTGAAATTTGAATTTTAAAAGTTGTTCGAAATTCAAAATTTAAAAATTTGAAATTCAAAATTTTAAAATTTGAATTTTGAAATTTGAAATTTGAAATTCAAAATTTAAAAATTTGAAATTCAAATTTTGAAATTTGAAATTTGGTTGAAATTTCAAATTTGAAATTCAAAATTTAAAATTTAAAATTTGAAATTCAAAAATTTGAAATTTATTTAAAATTTAAAATTTAAAATTTAAAATTTAAAATTTAAAATTTAAAATTTGAAATTTAAATTTTGAAATTGGTATATTTTGATATACTTGATCCAAGTAGCAAGTAATCTAATTGGGTTAGTTGCCATGGTCGTCCGGTCATAGGAGAAAAGTAGGGTTTAAAGGCCCTCTCCTCCCATTCGATGGGGTTCTCCTATGGTGATAGGGGTGCCGCTGCAATTTTATCCCATGCAGATGAAGCAGTAAAAAGACTTAATTGTAAAGGTTCAATTATAAAATTTATCATGAATGTGTTAGATTAGATCTAAAGGAATATTCATGATTTATTTTGATTGAGTTATTTTCTGTTAAGTAATTAGCAATAGGATTGCTATTTATGAAATGTGCTAATCTATTTGTAAAATGAGTCAACATATTTGGTGAACAGAAAATAAAACCTTTCAAATTTGAAAATTATTTTCGAAATGCCAAACCCTAACCCATCAGCCCAAATACTTAATTAAAAGAATTAAGTATTGTCAAGTTGGTCTAGAATTATGAATTAAGACCTAAGACAATTGCATAAACTTGTGGATCAATGGGTTAGATGGATTAGGTCTGTAATTGGGTTAGACCTAAGGTTAGCTTAAAGAAATGGACTAAATTAGAGTAATTGATCAAATCTAATCAAAAGTTGAATTAGATTAGGTCAAGGACACTCTAGACTCAACTCCAATAGTTATAGTTGATGGGTCCATGTCTTTAACTAGACCAAGATGGACTTAATTCATGGCTACGTGGTGGAACCCTATTTACTAAGTTGATCAAATTAAAACTAATGAACTGGTTGGTGTCTAAGGTAAGTTCGGCAGTTTGACCAGTGGTTCTTAAGTGGGAGCTACTCGCATTGATTCGATCTCTGACGAGTTAATGGCTTATCCCCACCACTGATCTCACTTACCTGGCCAACCTGGTGAGTTAGATTTTGATTAGATCACTTGGTGATTAGGGCTCACCCATGTCATTAGGTAAATCAGTGTGACTGATTTAGGTGCTCCTAATACCGGCTTTAATTAAATCCTTTATAATCTGACTTGGTGAAGTCAGTGGGAGGATTGAAATTGGCTGGTTAATTTCTTCTCTTCTATCCTTTAATAAAATTTTCAAAAATTATTAGGTCCCTAAAATGATTTAGTTATAGTGATAACTAAGTCATAGCCTCCCATTAAGTGAGTGATAATGAGTCCATTAGTTTAATAATCATTGGAGGCCCAAAGGTCTGGTGCTTATTGACTAATGGAATTATCATTCATAGTATGTTAATTTGATTGAGTCTTTCTGATGATGGTCAGGTTGGTCGGCCAAAGTCGGGCCTGATCATTTATTGATCCGATTCATCAAATCAAGTCATGTTAATGATTGGACCTAACCAGATCTTTTTAGTGGAGGCTAAAGCCTACTGATTAGGTTCTGGGGCAAAATTTATTACTAGAAGTTGTTTAGAGAAACAACTGGTTATGAATCTATCCATAGATGCACATGGGTTGACCAACCAAAATTGGGCTCGTGTGTAGTCTGTGTGCATTCTAGTACCCACTAAAAAATTAAAGTAATTCCTTAAATTGGAGGTTGAGACTACCAGTTCATAAAAATACTGGGAGAAACTTTAGACTAAAGTCCAAGTCTTTAGTATTAATAATTTATATACTAATAGAGGTCTGATTTTTTTTTATGCAGCTATGGCCACTACCCTGTCGCTCCGATCATTATTAGATAATGACAAGCTCATGGGACTTAATTTCGATAGCTGGTATCAAAAATTAAAAATTATCCTTGAGTATGAGTGGATCCTTTATGTAGTAACGGATCCGGCACTCGAGGAGCCAGCCCCAAACGCTAGAGGGACGGTCCGAGATACTTACCAGAAGTGGCTCAACGACCACACCACCGTTCGATGCATAATACTGACGGCAATGAATGATGAGTTCAGTCACAGGTTTGAGAACGCCCAGCCACAGGAGATGCTTCAAATCTTGAGCGACTCCTTTGGCATGCCTGACGATGTTGAAAGGCACAAAACTAGTTGTGCCATTTTCAATGCTCGGATGAGGGATGGGGCCTCAGTCACCGATCATGTACTGTACATGATCGAAATGATTGAGCACCTAAGTAAACTGGGCTTTCCCTTGCACGAGCAGCTCGGTAAGGATGCGATCATTAATTCTTTGCCCAAGTCCTTCCTCCCCTTCCTTACTCATTTTCGAATAACAAAGCCTGCAGTGAACTATCACGGCTTGTTGGGGTTGCTGCAGAACTTTGAGAAGGACCACCAGCTCCATAAGGAGTCAGTAAATATTGTGGGAGGGTCTTCTTCTGGTCGTCGATCCTTTAAGAAAGGGAAGAAGAACAAGAAGAAGAAGAATAAGAAGGTGCAGTCACGTGCTGGGATGTCTGCACAGGGTCAGACCAAGAAGCGCAAGCCCGATCAGAGCCAGACGGAGTGCTTCTTTTGCAAGAAACAGGGGCACTGGAAGAAGAACTGTCCTCTATACATTGCCTCCCTGGACCCGAACAGGCCGAAGAAGAAGTAAGGTAATTATATGATAACACCTTGCAACTTTTCCATTTGTGATACTACTGCCTGGATATTGGATACCGAAAGCCCTTATCATATTTGCAATTCGATGTAGGGTCTGCAGGTCAGTAGGAGATTTGATGATGGCGAGAGGTTCCTGAACGTTAGAGATAGAAGCAAAGTTTCAGTTCTAGCTTTAGGAATCATGAACCTTGTAATCAATTCTCGTAATGTAATTCTGAGTGAATGTCACTATTGTCCAAATTTTTTATTAAATATTATTTTTGTAGGCCTTTTGGCCATGTATGGTTATGAATTTTTAATAAAAGGAAACGTTTGCAATATCATTTTGAATGGTGTTACAATATTTGTTGGACAACTAAATAATGAAATTTACTTACTATCACAGTCTATTAATATGGTTTAAACCTTCGATAAATGTCCTAGAATAGATAATGTGTCAGAAGTCTATCTTTGGCACTGTAGGTTAGGTCATATCAATAAAAATAGGATAAACAGGTTGGCTCAAGAAGAAATTCTTGAAGTACATGATTGTGAATCACTTCCAACCTGTGAGTCCTGTCTTCTTAGAAAGATGACCAAGTCACTTTTTATTGGAAAAGGTGAGTGAGCTAATGAACTCTTGGGTCTGGTATATTCTGATGTATGTGGATCCATGAGCTCAAGTGCAAGAGATAGATATTTCTACTTCATAACCTTCACAGACGACCTATCGAGGTATGGATATGTCTACTTAATGAAGCATAAGTCAGAATCATTTGAAATATTCAAACTATTCTGAAATGAGATAGAAAAACAAACAGAAAAGTGTATTAAAACTCTTCGATCTGATCGAGGAGGTGAGTACCTTTCCAATGATTTTCTAACATATCTTGGGGAGAATGAGATTCTCTCTCAGTGGACTCCTTTTGGAACACCACAGCATAATGGTGTGTCTGAAAGGAGGAATCAGACCTTGTTGGACATGGTTCGATCCATGATGGGATTTGCTGGTCTGTCGATCTACTTCTGGGGATATGTGCTCGAATCGGCTTGTTACCTTCTAAATAGGGTTCCAAGTAAGTCTGTAACCAAAATGCCATATGAGATATGGATAGGACGTAAGCCAGTACTCTCGCACCTTAGGGTTTGGGGGTGTCCGGCTTATGTTAAACGTTTAATTACGGACAAGCTTGGATCTAGGTCTGACAAGTGTCATTTCATAGGGTACCCAAAAGAGACCAAAATGTATTATTTCTACCTAGCTGATGAGCAAAAGGTGTTTGTCAGCCTTAAGGCAATCTTTTTAGAAAAGGAGTTTCTTGGTGAAGGGACTGTTGCCTCTAAGGTCGAACTTGAGGAAGTTTGGTAGGTGGAAAAACCAATACAAGTAGCTGAACCTGAATCGGATTTGGTTAGATCAGATCCGGAGCCCATTGTTCCTGCACCCTTAAGACGATCTGGTAGAGTACCACGTCAACCGGATAGATACTATGATTTCTTGGTCCGGGACGGCGATCCTGTCGAACTTGATGAAAATGATGAGGATCCGATCACCTACATGGATGCAATACAAAGATCTGACTCTGAGAAATGGCTAGAGGCCATGAAATCCAAAATGGAGTCCATGAAGGTCAACGATGTGTGGACATTGGTTGACTCACCCGAAGGAGTAAAACCCATAGGGTGTAAGTGGGTCTTCAAGAGGAAGAGGGGTGCAGACGAAAAGGTGGAGACCTATAAAGCCTGTCTGGTTGCCAAGGGATATCGTCAATATTATGGTATAGACTATGACAAGATATTTTCTCCTGTGACAATGCTCAAATCCATTCGGATTATGCTTGCGATAACTGCTCATCTGGACTATGAAATCTGGCAGATGGATGTGAAGATAGCTTTCCTAAATGGAGAGCTGGACGAAGAGGTGTATATGATACAACCTGAAGGGTTCACATCCACAGATGAGTCTAAGGTGTGCAGGCTACAAAGGTCCATTTATGGACTTAAGCAGGCATCCCGAAGTTGGAACATACATTTTGATAGGATGATCAAGACGTATGGCTTCGTTAAGAATGGAGAAGAGCCTTGCATTTATAAGTGGGCTAATGGTCCAGTAGTGGTATTTCTTGTATTGTATGTGGATGACATTCTCTTAATCGGAAATGATGTCCATGTATTATAGAGAATAAAGATTTGGCTGTCGTCACAATCTCCATGAAGGATCTGGGAGAAGCTTCCTACATCCTAGGGATGAAGATCTATAAGGATAGATCTAAAAGATTGCTTGGCTTATCCCAGTCCACGTATATTGATACTATGCTAAAGAGGTTCAGTATGGAGAATTCCAAGAAAGGCTATCTACCGATAGGCCATGAAATTTCTCTCTCAAAGAGGGATTGTCCGACAACACCTCAAGAGAGAGAGCGTAAGAGTAGAATTCCATATGCTTCGGTAGTGGGATCTATCATATACGCCATGATATGTACACGACCAGATGTGGCATACTCACTAGGGGTAGTGAGTAGATACCAATCTGATCCAGGAAAGAATCACTAGAAGGTTGTTAAAACCATCCTGAAGTATTTGAGAAATACTAAGGACCAGTGGTTTGTTTATGGTGAATCGAACTTGAGACTTATAGGATTTATAGACTCTAGTTTTCAGTCTGATCATGATGACAGTAAGAGTGTGTCGGGATTTATTTTTACCCTTAATGGTAGGGTTGTCTGCTGGAAAAGTTTCAAGCAGCACACTGTGGCTGTTCAGTTTGCGAGGCGGAGTATGTCGCTGCATCACATGCTGCCAAAGAAGTGGTGTGACTGAGGAAATTCATCACCGAGCTCAGAGTAGCACCCTCCCTTATTGGTCCAGTTCTACTCTACTGTGACAGCTCTGGAGCCATTGCTTAGGCAAAGGAACCAAAGGCACACCAGCGGACGAAGCATATTCTGCACTACTACCATCTCATCCAGACAATTATGGATTGAGGTGACGTCGACCTTCAGAAGATCGATAGAAAGAAGAACCTGGCCGACCCATTCACTAAAGCCATTGCGGTGAAGGAGTTCGACAACTTCAAGTCGAAGATGGATATTAGATACTGCACTGATTGGCTTTAGGCCAAGTAGAAGATTGTTGGGAATAGTGTCTCAAAGCCAATCATCAATCTGTTGATGGTTGTGCTCTTTTTTGTATTAGTATATAAATTATCAATAAATAAAAATTATTTTGGTATCTTCATCACAAATTATTTCATCTTCTAATGAACTCCTGTGTTGTGGTGAAGTCCTTAGGACTATTTAGACTCGATAAAGGAGGATTTGTCGTTTAGTCCTTAAACCTGTTCGTGACCAAATGATATGTTGTTACTAAGGACAACAACATTTATCAAGCATAGGTCATTGTGTGCCATATAGGTTGGTTGTCTTCTTAACCAAGGAGTGTGGAGACACTGGTATGGCATAAAGATGAGATATAAGGATACATCTGCACTGAACGTGACCAACTCCGAAGCTATTTCTGCTATCAAGATTTGCTCCGATGGGATATGGGTATAAATATCCCTCCGACCTGAGACCGCCACGATGACTTGCAAGCAACTCACTGCACTTAGGCACTAGACTACCTAAATTTCTAATTCAGTGACGGAAGGATGCTGGGTGTAGTCAAGTACTTGACTTGTCGGTGCGTATGTCAAAAAGGGATTGACCACTCCAGTTCAGGAGCTGTGTACAGTCATGTTTCAATTTAGAAAAATCTTGGCCAGGGTAGTCCTAGTGAGGAGTTACAGGACTGTTTGAGTTGAGCACGATTTGGATGATCTAATCAGGGTTGACAGTTTAACCCTGAGTCATCCTAAACACAGGGGTCAAAAGGGATGAATACAATAACCATATTCATGTAGGTTCTGAGTGTTGCGATTGTGACTATTCGACCTATCCAAACGTCGGGTACCATTGCTAGATGGTCACTTCGATTAGTGCAGAAATTGGTTCCTGTGCTACCGGCTTAGGTTCGAACCTGCGGGGTCACACACATTAGAGGTTCCTATCTGATCTGATGGCTGATTAAGAGTCCTAATATTCATGGACTATGAGTCCTACATGTCTGGGACTCTGTGATCGAGAATCAAAATTCTCTGATCACGAGTCCCACACATTTTGGGTACCGGGGTCAAGAGTCCCACTAGTTTGGGACTCTTCGATCAAGATTTCATATCGATGGACTTTGATATCCGATTGCCCATCGAATTTAGACTCAATATTTATGAGAGGTTTAATTAGTGATTTGATCACTAATTAACTCAATTTGATTGAGTAATTACTTTTGGATCAAGTCCAATTGAATTGGATTTAGTTGGGTTTGACCCAATTAGGTTAAGTGTTGACCTAATCGTCGAAGTGGTTTGGTCCCTGATTTGTTCAGGGATTGGGCTTAGTCAATTTCTAATTTGATTAGAATTATATTGAGCTTAATTAAGCCTAATTAAGTTGGGTTTAATTTAGTCTAATTATGCTTAACCTATTTTGATTAGGTTGGCTCAATTAGGTTCAAACCACCTTGATATTTCTCTCTGTGCCACCTCACTTCTTCAGCACCCATTTGAATTCACGAGAAGCAACTTCTCATGAATTTTCTCTCATGCAGAAGGCATCTCACGCCCACTCTTGTGCGCCAATTTTTGGATAAACTTGATTTGTTAGCCATTCAAATTCAAAGGGTATTTGAATTTGAATGGATAACTTATCCCTTACACCTTCATGCTTATCCATCTTGTGCGCCACTTATCATACACGAGAAAGAGTTTCTTGTGAATTTTCTCCATGCACAAAAGAAGCCACGCCCCTTCTCTTCTCACACCCAAGTGGTTAGGGATGAGTTGGTTTGCATTTGAATTCAAATTCGATTTGAATTCAAATGTGCAACCACTTATCTTTATCCTCTCACGCGGATAAGACACGTCTTGCATTGTTTTAAAAAGAGGAGAAAGGTGGGACGTGCACACAATCTGATCTGAAAAAGAAAAGAGAGTGTGAGGAAGGTTTCTGCATATTTTTAAAAAGTTCAAAACATTTCGAGAGGAAAGAAAGAAAGAGAGTGGGCGCAGGGTCTTCTGTGAGCATCCTAGGGTTTCAGCCTAGGGTTCGGGAAGTGAGAAAGTGAGCTACGAGTGTCATGAGCCCACCAAATTCAAGGAAGAGCATCATCAACCTCTCAAGCATGTTTGCTGATGATCTGGAGTATTCGAGGAATCGACAGACATCGATCGAAGGAGTTCGATCAGCATCGGCGGTCGAAAGGGCTCTACAACGAGCTAGCACTCGTGAGGAGCCGATCAGATCGGGAGCTTCGTGTGGATGATCCGCAGAGGCTAGACACGCTATGTGACTTCATTGCAATGATCAAATCCTCCCAACGATGATTAGATTACGGTGATCGACTACCCGCACAAAGGTAATGTGTTCTGAACACATAGCAATAAATTGTTTACTGTTCAAATTTGAATTTTAAATTTAAATGCATGCATGCTGTATATCATATTTAAATCCTAGTGTAGGATAAATATATATTAATTAATTAGATTAATTAATAATTTTTACTGTAAAATAGTGATTTTGAAAAAGTTTTAAAATTATCATTTTACCCCTGCACTCAAATTTCACTTCAGTCACCTCCCCGGCCAACCCACTCCGCGGCTCTGTGGCACCATCATGTCGCAGCCGACCCCCTCGCCACCCCATTTTGCCCCCGACCGCCGGCTGCCCCCTCCCTAGCCCCGTCTCTGCTGACTGACCCCCTCCTCGACCCAGTGGTGCTGCTGGCCACCCACGGCCCCCTCCCCACCCCCATCTCGCCCCCGATTGCCCTCCGACCCCATCCTGCCCTCGTTTCACCCCCGACCACCGGCCATCCCTTCTCCGACCCCGTGGCACCGTCAGTCACCTACGGTCGCCCCCCGACCCCATCCCATCTTCGATCGCCCCCCGACCCCATCCTGCCCCCATTTCGCCCCCGACCATCGGCTGCCCCCTCCTTGACCCCGTCTCCATCGGCCGACCCCTCCCCAACCCCGTGGTGTCGCCGACCGCCCACGGCCCCCTCCCTGCCCTCGTCTCGCCCCCAGCCACCCCCCGACCCCATCCCGACCCCATTTCGCCCCCGGTCGCCCCCTGACCTCCTCTCCACCGATCGACCCCCTCCCCAGCCCCGTGGTGCCCCTGGCCGCCCATGCCCCCCCCCCCTCCGAGTGGCTCAATCAACACAAAAAAAAGGTTGGAATCTTACCTCCGGTGGATAGTGGTGCGGACGGCGGCGGCAATGGTGGAGAGGGGCTCGCCGGTAGGAAGAGATGGGGGGGAGAGCACGGAGAGGGAGAGGGAGAGAGGAGAGGGGAGATGGGAGAGCATGGAGAGGGAGAGGGGTGAGGGGATGGGGGGAAGGGTTTTACGCAAAGGGACGTCGAGTTGACGTGCATTGAATGCAGAACTATTAGTAACAAAAATTTTTATCGCTAGTACAATTATTAGAGACAAAAAATTATTTTTGTCGCTAATAATTCCTATCAAAAAAAATTTTTCTCACCAAAAAAATTTTTTCTTTAAAAAAATTATTTGCGATGAAAAAAATTTCATCGTTAATAACATTATTAGCAATGAAAATTTTATTTTCATCATCAATAATTTTTGTAAAAAAAATAAAAAAAATTCACTAAAAAAAATTTCTCACTAAAATAATTTTACCTAAAAAATTATTAGCAATAAAAAAAATTTCATCATTAATAACTTTATTAGCAACAAAAATTTGATTTTCTTTTTCAATAATTTCTGTCAAAAAAATTTTTTTTCTACTAAAAAAATAAAAAAATATTATTTATGATGAAAAAGATATATTTCATCATTAATAACATTATTAGCAATAAAAATTTATTTTTCATCATCAATAATTTTTATCAAAAATAAAATTTTTCACTAAAAAAATTTTTTCTCTAAAAGAATTTCATCTAAAAAAAATTAATTTTTTTTAATCTAAAAATTTTTGATCTAAAAAATTTTTTTAAATAATTTTATCAAAAAATTTAATTTTTTATTTATAAAAAATTATATAAATAATTAATTTAGATGATAATTATTTTTCTGCTGATATATTACAGATGTTAACTAACAATCTTTGTTACACATGAGTTAAATTTTGATCGTGTTCTTATATTTTCACAGATACGTTGTTTGGATCAATTTTTAGATAATCTGCTGGTCTTAATTTCTATATAGAATCTGATCTTTTTGATAGAAGATCGACATTAATTGGTGGTTTCAGAGATCGGACTACTGTGGTGCATCATCTGCCGCAAATTAAGGACAGTATTCAAGAAGTTATATTTTTTTATTAAATATATTATAGGATTTTATTGTCACAAAAGATTATTGATCAAATTTTTTTGAAATAATTTAAAAATAAATGATATAATTTAATCTATCAAATAGTTGAAAAAATTTTATTCTTTATACAGTTGAAAGTTAATATTTTTTTTAAATCAAATTCTTTACGTTTAATTTTTTGAGACACTTTACTTTTGGATCTTATAGATGGTTGATTTAGTTATAGGTGAAGAATTTTGGGGCATCATCCAACAAAGTCTGGGTACTAGGAGAATAATTTTTTCAGTATCAAAAGTTACTTTTTTAAATTTTTAATTTTTTAATTATTTTTATAATTTTTATTTTTTTAAATTTTTTATTTTTTTAAAATATTTATGATGAAAATATTTTCATCATAAATAATTGAGTATTTATGATAAAAAATAATTTTTTATCATAAATAGTTAATTATTTATGATGTAATATTTTTATCATAAATAATCTATAATTTTTATATTTTTAAATTTTAAAATATTAGTAATGAAAATTTTTTATCATAAATAATAGACTATTTATGATGAAAAATTATTTTTCATCATAAATACTAAATTATTTATGACGTAATATTTTTATCATAAATAATCTATAATTTTTATATTTTTTAAATTTTAAAATATTAGTGATAAAATATTTTTATCATAAATAATAGACTATTTATGATGAAAAAATATTTTTCATTGCAAACAATAAATTGTTTATGATAGAATATTTTTACTATAAATAATCTATACTTTTTATATTTTTTAAAATTTTTATTCTTTTCAAAATATTGATGATGAAAATATTTTCATCATAAATAATGACTATTTATGATGGAAATTACTTTTTATCACAAATACAAGATTATTTATGATGAATTATTTTCATCATAAATAATCTATAATTTTTATATTTTTTATATTTTTTTCAAAATATTGACGATAAAAATATTTTCATCATAAGTAATCAACTATTTATGATGAAATATTATTTTTTATCATAAATAGTTAATTATTTAGGATGAATTATTTTCATCGTAAATAATTTATAATTTTTATTTTTTTAAAATTTATTATTTTTTTAAAAATATTGATGATGAAAATATTTTTATCATAAATAATCAACTATTTATGATGAAAAATTATTTTTTATCATAAATAATTAATTATTTATGACATAATATTTTTATCATAAATAATTTATAATTTTTATATTTTTAAATTTTTTATTTTTTTAAAAATATTGATGATAAAAATATTTTTATCATAAATAATTGATTATTTATGATGAAAAATATTTTTTTATTGCTAACATTAAGTTATTTATGATGTAATATTTTCATCATAAATAATGTATAATTTTTATATTTTTTATATTTTTTATTTTTTTAAAATATTGATGATGAAAATATTTTTATCATAAATAATAGCTATTTATAATGAAAATAATATTTATTTTAAATACTAACTTATTTTCATCATAAATAATCTCTAACTTTTTATTTTTTAAATTTCTTATTTTTTTAAAAATATTGATGATGAAAATATTTTTATCATAAATAATATTTTATTTATGATAAAAATTATTTTTCATTACAAACACTATATTATTTAAGATATAATTTTTTTATCATAAATAATCTTTAATTTTTATATCTTTTAAATTTTTTATTTTTTTAAAATATTGATGATAAAAAATTTTCATCATAAATAATAGACTATTTATGATGAAAAGTTAATTTTTATCATAAATACTAAATTATTTATGATGTAATATTTTATTACAAATAATCTATAATTTTTATGTTTTTTAAATTTTATTTTTTTCAAATATTCATGATAAAAAAATTTTATCATAAATAATAAATATTTATGATGAAAAATATTTTTCATCATAAATACTTAATTATTTATGATGTAATATTTTTATCATAAATAATATATAATTTTTAAATTTTTAAAATTTTACTTTTTTTCAAATATTTATGATAAAAAATTTTTATTATAAATAATGAGTATTTATGATGGAAAATACTTTTTATCATAAATATTTAATTATTTATGATATAATATTTTTCATCACAAATAATCTATAATTTTTAAATTTTTATAATTTTTTAATTTTTTAAATATTAATGATGAAATATTTTTATTAGGAATAATATTATTATCGATAAAAAAATATTTTTTATCATAAATAATTAAATTATTTATGATAAAAATATTTTCATCATGAATATTTATAAATTTAAAATTAAAATAAATATTATATTATTTATGATAAAAATATTCATCATAAATAATTAGTATTTATGATGAAATTTATTTCCATCGCTAATAGCAAACTATTTACGATGAAAAATTATTTTTATAGTAAATATTTTATTATTTATGATGAATTTAATTTTTCATCGTAAATACTCTTATTGGTGATGAAAATATTGCGTCACAAATAATTCTGTCGCAAAAACACTCTTTTCTTGTAGTGATCGATCTTGCACCTACTCTTTGATGATGGTTATCTCTTGTTGACCCATTCTATGGAGGAGTATTTTCAGACTTTTGGTTAGTGAATGAATCTTCAGAATTAGGCATATAGTTTAGTCCCAAAATTAGTCTCATATGAAGCACCAGATCAAGGAGACTCTAGATATCAGTGGGTAGGATGGTCCATGGTACTACTTGGGGTTTCTTGTTTAGTGGGAAGATTATCCAAATTGGATTGTTGCTCTTTGAAGTAGAGTATCCATGACTAACTTGATGGACAAAAATTTAGAACCCTTTCTATGATTGGCAGAATTACTTTCATCAAAACATCATCATTCCTAAACTAGTTATCGCCAGGTTGGAGTAGCTGATTTGAAACTTCCATGGTAGACCTCGAGAGTTACGAGGGAAGTCTACTTGCTTTCATGGGAGAAGGTCTATCAAACTTTATAGGAAGGAGGTCTGGGTATCTCATCATTGATGAGCAGGAATTAAGCTCTAATTACCAAGCATTCTGCCAAGCTTATAATGAAGCATGATGATATACCGTGCTTATTGGTAGTATCTAAATATGGCTCTTGATCTGCCCTTTTTACTCTATTTCCTACTGACAACAGCTTATATATGTGGAAGGCCATATGTGCTCATACATTGATTGTGTTGGCCCATATTAGATGGATCTTGGTTGATGGTCATTCTATCAAGGTGTTGAGTGATCTTTAGTTGTTCTCTATCTCTTTATGCCTCATGCGTACTACTATCAATGTGAAGTTGTTAGAGGATAGATCTATCAAAGACCCTTGAAAAGAAGGATAGAGAACTTGAGACACCTTCAAGATATCTAGACTCTCCAATGATAGCTTGACTGATAGAGTGCCGGCCTCTATCATTCCTACCTTTGATACACATGAAAGCTAGTTTGGGGATTTTCATCTTCGATCAGAGTTAAAAATTGGAGACTTTTACAAACTCTACCAACTCAACCCATTGGAGTTTAAAGATAATGCTTATATATGGAAAATTGATGTTTATCCTAGAGTAACCTTGCTCTTATGGAAGGTGATTTGGCATTGGATTATATACCACTATATTTTGGTCAGAAGGAAGATAAATCTACCCCTTTTGTATGATATTTGCATGAAGATTGAGGAGACTGTATCACATGTGTTATTTTGGTGCCCTAGGATAGAGAGTATTTGATATTTATTTGATATTTCTCATCTGATTACCACTTGTATTGAGGTATTTCTTAGAGTTCTTGAAGGATGAATTCCAAAGAGATCTCTTGAGATAGAAGCTTGTTGAGGCGGCATACATCACTTACCATATGTAGTTGAGCCCAAACGAGTGTCTGAGAGTAAAAGCACTTTTTTGGCCAAAGTTATCCTGATGAAGTTCCTCATGCAAGCTTCAAAAATCTTGGTGTGTCTTAGAGCTTGCCCAAAGTCATCCTCAACCATATCATCTTTGCCCTCCCTTTTAAACTTTGACACCCATATCTCCTATCTCCTTCCCTCTGGATGATGCTTGCCTTCACTCTAAATTTTCATCTATGGCTACAACATTGATGCTTCCTATCACTTTCAATGTAGTTACCACTAGGAAGCTAGCTCCCTTCCCACTTCACTTCAAAAAAATTGAAGATGGGTCTCCCATCTCCTAACGCCACCTTATTTCTCTTGGCCCAAATTCTTGTATACCGATTACACCTACTCTCTGCTCCCAAAGGTGCCTAATCCCATTCTTCCATGGTTGTTGCCTTGTCCACTCTTTATGTGGCATCTTTCACCATTTGCAGATGTATCACCCCCTTGAAAGCGGACAAACCATCAAAGAGTACCTCTCCTTTAATATACTAAAAGCAGGTAACATTGAAGTGTAACTCATCATCATGGGTGTTAACCTGCAATTTAGAGCATCATGCATCCTTACACCATCTAAGGCCTCTCCCCTAAAATGATTGTCTTTCCTTTATCTTATCCATCTAACTGCTTGGTCTACCTTAAATCCTACTATAACAATTGCCAACCATCTATAGTAAAGCAAGAAGTGACCACTTCAGCCAATTAATGCCATCTTTGAGCTTCTAGAGCTAAATTATCCTCACTTCTTCAACAGCAACATGCCTCTATACTCCAATTAATATGGATCTCAACCTAACACAAAATATTTTTAATCTAGAGGTTCATCCATTCAGAGAATCTTGGAACATCTTTTTCGACCAAAAAGCCAGATTTGTTTAATAAAGAATACTTTTTGGTTTTTCGGTCTATATCTAAAAATTTGGTAAAATGATCCACTACCTTCTCAAGCTTTCCCAAATATCGATAGTTCAACAGAAGGCCTCAGATTAATCTAGAATTTAGACAAGATTATCTTTGTAAAAGTCCAGCCCCATATCTCTCCCTTGGGGACCACCATTAGAATGATAAATAGGAGGCATTGTGTCACGCCTCCGATCCGAGATTGTGAGTCGAAGGTCATGGCAACTGCCACATACTCAAAAAAAACTTTTTCCATAAGCATGCAAGGCATCTCATCATGATATCTTACACATAAGTTAAATAATTTTTCAATTTTAATGATTAACCATAGTTCAAATAACAAATCAAAACTCAGTGTCAAAAGAAAAATAATTGTCTGACAAAGTCAACACTTAAAATAAAAGTCTTGCATCAATTCTGAGAAAATCCTAAATCAAATGAGCTAACTCCATCTCTAATCACTCTCCCAACTGAAATCCCACATCATGCTAATTTTCTGGATCTATAAAGAAAAATATAAAACTCATCATGAGCTAAATAGCTCAGTAAGCAGTGTATACCTTTTAACTGAATAAATCAGACAATAATACTGTACACATCGATTTACTGATAATAACAAAATCAATATGTAAATTCATAATTTAATTCATCACACTATCAATCATATATAAAATTTTAATTCATCAAAATTTTAAATTATGCTTATCATCTTAAATTCATCAAATTTTTTAAGTTCTTCTTACCAACCATGACTATGACCATATTTTTCCTGTGATAGGGTCATAATACTGCGTATCTTCTTGCGGTAGACTGCGAATCATCTGACAGCAAGTCCTTCAGAACCGCTGGTCTCATTGGCGGTTTGTCGCTGGTCTCTCTAGCGACATGTCACCGGTCTCGCTGGCGACATAAACCCTTAGGGCAAATCAATTGTCAATGTATATGCCCCCATTGATGGGGTCCTTTACATAGTCAGGTTGTCAATTCATATCATCTTTCAATTCATATATTATTTTAAAAATAATATAAATAAGTGATATTCGAGTTAATCAATCATATCATTCTTTATGATCATACATCATCATAATAATTTTCAACAAATATCTTCAATCATAAATAATTTTCAACAATTATTTTCAATCACAATTAATTTCAACGAATATTTTCAATCATAAGCATGCCATGAATTTATCTAATTTAAATTTATAATTTATCAGATAAATTTAATAAAAGTAAAATATTACTTACCTCAAAAGAAAATCCAAATTAGGGATCCTAAAAATCTGAAAAATCCTTCTCCGAACTTGGTACGTCAAATATCATATTTTTGATCAAAATTTTATTAAATAAAATAATAAAAATTCTTAAAATCTAATATCCTCACATGGATCGACTAGATGACAGCATCCAAAATTTTTTAAATTATTATTTTTATTTTATTATTTTTTTTAAATTCATAAATCCTAAAAAAATCCAAGAGAGAGCAGAGAGAGAAAGTTTCTCTCTCTTTCTCTTTCTCTCTCTCTCTTTTTTTCTTCTTTTTCTTTCTTTTTTCTTTTCTTTTCTTTTCCTTTCTTTTCTTTTTCTCTCGGGCTCTTTCTTGGCCGAAACAGGGGACCGGCAGGTCCCCTCCCTTTGACCAACTGTTTGGGCCATGGCCGACATGACGAAGGCTGGCGGCAAAGAGGGCAACCCACATGGGTTCGGAGAGGCCAAGATCGACGGTCGGCAGTGATCGCCGATGTCAAAAAATCAAAGAAGAAGAAGAGACTGAACAGGGGTCCATTCTTTGACGAAATCTGGTGACAACCATTGCCGGCAGTCGTGCCCACAGACATGAAAAAGAAGGGAGAGGAGAGAGAAAGAGGAAGGAAGGCTTACCTCAGCCTCCGGTGACCCCACCAGTGAAAAATTGCGGTGAGCATGAAACAAGGGCCGCGGCTTCAATCGAAGAAAATTAGGGAGGAAGACCGATGAAGGGTTTCTAAGGAAGGGGAGAGCCTTTTTATAGAGAGCCCTAGGACTCTTGGTGGTCCTAGGACACCTGAGCACCGCAGCTTCATCGGAGAAGAAGACTCCTATCGGGAGTCTTCTTCCTGGTTTCCCTGTTTTTGTTTGTTTTTTTTTTTTTTTGGGCTTGGGCTTGGGTCTCCTAAATCGGGCTTGGGCTTGGGCTTGGGTCATCACATTCTTCACCCCTAAAAGAAATTTCATCCTCGAAATTTTTTATACCTGTGGTCTCGAAGAGCTGGAGATATTTTTGCTTCATTTCTTCCTCTAGTTCCCAAGTAGCTTCTCTTTCCGAATGTCGACTCCACTGTATCTTGACATAAGGAATGTTGCGACATCTCAGCACTTGTTCTTTATGGTCCACGATCCGTATCGAATATTCTTCATATAATAGATCTTTTCTAGCTTGCAAGGGTTCAAGTTTCATGATGCGACTTGGGTCTGATTAATATTTCTTTAACATAGAAACATGAAAAATATTATGTACTCTTACAAGTGAAGGTGGTAAGGCAAGTCTATACGCTACCTCACCAATTCTTTCTAAAATCTCAAACGGACTCACATATCAAGGATTCAATTTGCTACGAATGCCAAATCTTAAGATTCCTTTTGAAGGAGACATATTGAGAAATACATGGTCACCAATTTGAAATTCTAATTTCCATCTCCTGTTATCTGTATAACTTTTCTGTCTGCTTTGTGCTGTCCGAAGTCGTTCTTTAATTAATTGAATCTTCTCGACTACTTGTTGAAAAAGTTCAGGGCCCAATATTCTTCGCTTACCAACATCATCCTAGTGAATCGATGATCGACATCTTCTACCATATAATGCTTCATAAGGTGCCATACCAATGCTAGCCTGATAACTATTATTATAAGCGAACTTAATTAAAGATAGATGCTCATCCCAAGAATTTTTCATATCTAAAATACAAGTTCTTAACATATCTTCTAAGATCTGAATAGTTCTTTCTGACTGGCCATCAGTCTGTGGATGAAAGGCTGTACTGAAGTTTAATTTTTTTTCTAATGCTTTGTGTAAGCTCTTCCAAAACTGTGATACAAATCTGGTATCTCGATCTGATACAATGGTCACTGAAATTCCATGTAGCCTTACAATTTCTTTCATATATAATTTTGCTAGTCTTTCCAAAGTGAATCCAATTCTAATTGATAGAAAGTGTGCAGACTTTGTCAATCGATCCATAATCACTCAGACTGCATCATTTTTACTTGGAGTCTTAGGTAGTCCAGTTACAAAATCTATAGTGATATGTTTCCACTTTCATACTGAAATATCGAGAGGTTGAAGTAATCCTGCAGGTCCCTGATGTTCAGCTTTAACTTGTTGACACACCAAATATTGAGCCACAAATTGAGCGATCTCTCTTTTCATATTGTTCCACCAGTATATTTCCTTCAAGTCCCTATACATCTTAGTACCTCCCGGATGAACTGTATAACCAGTCTAATGTGCTTCCTGAAGTATTTTTTATTTGAGTACCGAATCATTGGGTATGCAAATTCTATTTTTGAATCTCAACGAACCATCATCATATATCTTGAATTCAGATTGAACACCAGCTTCCACTGAATCCTTTATTTTGTTAATTATGGATCACCATTCTGGGCGACTATAATCCTTTCAATGAGTGTTGGCTGAACCCTCATGTTGGCTAATCATACTGTTGAGTCATATACTCGAATATCTAATTTTAGTTTTCTTATATTCTTCAATAATTGACTTTGATGTGTAATTAAAATAGCCAAATTCTCCATGGATTTTCTACTAAGGGCATCAGCGACAACATTAATTTTTTCGGGATGATAATGAATTATTAAATCATAATCTTTCAACAGTTCTAACCACCTTCTCTGTCTCATATTTAATTTCTTCTGCGTATAAATATACTTCAAACTCTTATGATCAGTAAACACTTCACACTGCGCATCGTATAAATGATGTCTCCAAATTTTCAGGGCAAAAATCACTGCTGCTAACTCCAAATCATGTGTCGGATAATTCTGCTCATATGGTTTCAATTATCTTGAGACGTAAGCCACTATCTTACCATGTTGCATTAATATATAGCCAAGTCTCTTTTTAGATGCATCACTGTATATTGTGAATCCTTTATCTCCTGTTGGTATAGTAAGAACAGGAGCTGAAACTAATCATTATTTTAACTCTTGAAAACTCTATTCACAATCCTTGGTCCACTCAAATTTAACTCCTTTCTAAGTAAGATGAGTCAAAGGTATAGCTATGCAGGAGAATCCTTCTACAAATCATCTATAATAACCTGCCATTCTCAGAAAATTCTGAATCTCAAAAATATTTATAGGTCTGTTCCACTGCATCACAGCTTTCACTTTTGTTGGATCCACAAAAATTCCATCTTTAGATATGATGTATCCTAAAAAGATTATTTTGTCCAACCAAAATTCACACTTCTTTAATTTGGCATAAAGCTTTTCTTTCCTCAATATTTGCAGTACACACCATAAATATTCTTCATGCTTCAATTTGCTTCTTGAATATATCAAGATATCATCAATAAATACGACAACAAACTTATCAAGATAGGATTTGAATATTCTGTTCATTAAATCCATGAAGGCCGCTGGAGCATTAGTTAACTCAAATGGCATCACTAAAATTCATAATGTCCATAATGAGTTCTAAATAGTCTTTGGTATATCTTCTGCTTTGATTTTTAACTGCTGATATCTTGAACGAAGATCAATTTTTGAAAAAACTTGTGCACCTTACAGCTGATCAAACAAATCATCGATTCAAGATAGAAGATACTTATTTCTAATAGTATTCTTATTCAACTCTCTATAGTCGATACAAAACCTCATGCTACCATCTTTCTTTTTCACAAACAAAACTAGAGCTCTCCAAGGAGATACACTAGGTCTTATAAAGCCTTTATCTAACAAATTCTGTAATTGATTTTTTAACTCCTTCAATTCCATAGGAGCCATTCAGTAAGGAGCTTTAGAAATCGAATCGGTATTGGGTGCCAACTCAATGATAAATTTAATTTCTCTATCCGATGGTAGTTTGGATAAATCATCAATGAATACATCTGAAAATTTATTTACGATAGAAATATCCTATACCCTCAATTCATCATGTTCTGTATTCTTTATTGATACTAGATAACCTCTACATCCCTTTCTTAGTATCTGTCTAGCTTGCACCAATGAAATAATACGTAAAGGAGTGATTCCTATACTTCTATCAAAATTGAAAGTTAATTCTCTCGATATTTGAAAGTTCACTCTTTTTCATGACAATCCATAGAGGCATGATAAGTAGCAAGCCAATCCATTCCTAGAATGACATCAAAATCATGCATATCTAGGACCACCAAATCTGTCGGTAATTCTCTTTCTCCTATTCTGATACTACATGACTTGCATGTTAGATGTGTGCCCTAGATGCCAGATTGGCTGACACATTTCTGTACAAATCTAAGGGCAAATTTGTAATTTTGACTATAAATCAATAAATAGATTATTCTTCTATCACATTATGTACATTGTGTCTGTGATACATCCTTTGAGTTAGTAGGAATGTCAATTCATATTTTTAGAGTTAAAAATTTAATGCATGAATTTACATAATTAACTCATAAACAGCTCCTGACCATAAGATCATCATGAGGATGGTGATCGATCCGGAAGGTTGGTGTACGATCGCTTCCTTAGGGTAGATGTGTCTTAAGTCTATGGTGTGGAGACATCGGAGAGAGAGTACAGGTATTCATTGAGAATGAGAGTACTGAGCGTGACCATATCGAGCAGTCATAAGGAAGTCTATCTCTCGTCGATGACTAGCTCGATGCTGCAGTTGTGTGTCTAATTCTTTGATCTGAGGTGCATCGATAGTTTACCTTGAGTGTGTTATAGTTTGACTACACCATAACTCGATCTCCTAGCCATTCGAAACCCGAAGGTATATGTTGGCTATAGCATATTCATTATAGAAACTAGGTCGCACCAAAATGGGATCTATCAACCTCGGTAGATGAGAGGAGTAGTCCTATGATGATCGAAAGATCGAGTCCTTAAGCCCATGGCCATGGCAGAGTGAAATAATGAAAAAAGAGTTTTCCATTGGGGTTTCACATCAGACTCGGATCGATCGATTGATTCATATGATTGATGTTGGGTTTGATGAGTTCATCTTAACCCTAATTCAGTCGAGACTCATGATAGAAGAACTCAATCACACAGGTAGCTGCATCGAGAGGTTCATCTTCAGTTCTGATGGATTGCCACCATATACTACTAGGTATCACTGATGGATTTTGGGAGCAATTAGAATGATATTGATGATCAATCATTCTAATTATCTGAATTAGAAGAATTCTGGTCCATTGAAAGGAGTTTCGATGATGTCGATGATGAGATCATGATATATCTCATTACCATACAAAATTGAACCTAACTGGGTCACACAAATAAGGATTAGGATCTGGATGTCATCAATTAGACTAACCCAATTGATTTGGATAAGATCCAATTAGATTCAAGAAAATCATGCTAGCACATGATTGAGCCTAACTTTCTCCTCATGTAATCTTTTCTATCTCTACTAAGCCAAATATGATTTGACTCATTCAGAGAATCTTAGAAAGATTTTTCTCAATCTAAATAAAGCTTGTCCAGCTCAAAAAAAGCTTATCTTAATTCATTAGATGAATTTAAGACAAGCACCTGCTAATTCCTGTCACCTGCCAATTTCATTTTAGGATATTTGTCAAAAGTTGATATATGGGTCTTTAATTGAAGGCCACTTGGCAAGAACTTATTGAAAGATTTTTGTGGAGCCAAACCACATCAAATTGGATGCCATAATCAGATTATGGAGTGAGCCCAATTGGATTAAGTCGGCACCCCAAGTGGATAAGGTTGGAGAGTCTTGATAAGATTGGACTCTTTGGCACCAACCTCTCTTTGTCCTTATCCGATGTTGGCGCCAACTTTGAGATAGAGGCTTGGGTTCTTATCTAATCAAATGACATCAAGCAACCAATCAGAATTTTTTCAAAATTTATTAGAATTTTTTTGATTGGTTGAATGATGTGGCACTGCGCAGCATACAGGGTCTATATAAACCCTTCTGCGCCTAGGGTTTTGAAGAGAAGTTGTTTTATGCACCAAACCCAATAGCTGCTGCCCCCTTCCTTCTTCTCCACATCCTCCTTGCTCTCCTATCTCCCCTTTTCATGTTCAAGGAGTTGGACATTCATCTGGTGCAAGAAAAAGGCGTGGTGTGCCTGGAACAGAAAGGCTGCAGGATATCTTCGACAGGCTGCTGCTCCAAATTCAGAAAGAGTTCTGAAGCACTTCTAAATCAGATAGAGATCTGATTTTTGGAGCATAGATTCATGAGGAGAAGATGTTCTAGGTCTTACCTGAGTGGATACTAGTAGAGGCCAGGCACTTGTGTGGCTACATCAGAACCTCAGGCTGTGCTGAGATCACCTACAGGGTAATCAGATTACTCTTGACGTATGTCTATACTTCTCATACTTTTAGATTTAATTTAGATTTAAATATCAGATAATAAAATTAGATCTAACAAATATTAGATCTAAAATAGTGTAGGATAAAATTTTTAAATTATTCTACCCTAGATTTGATGAAATCTGGAAGATCCTACAAAGGAAAAAGGTGATTTTTCCTTCAACTGGTATCAGAGCCAGATTTTTGGCTCTATTTCAGATCTAATTTAGATCTAATTTTTATATTTATTTATCTAATATTTAAAAAATTTTAGATATCATATTAGATATGATAAGATTTAAAATTAAAATATTTAAAATTAAATCTAAGAAGATCTAACATGCATGAGATGCATGACTAGACTAGGATTAGTTGAATCCATGAACAGTCTTAAGTTTTATATTTTAATGAGATTAAAATATAAATTAAATCTAATTTATTTTCTATTTTTTTGATATTATAAGTGTTATAATCAAATCAAAAAATAGAAAATAAAATTTTAATTTTTATAAAATTGATCTGTTGCATGCCTAGACTAGTTGTAGAATTATTCCAGTAACTTATCTAGAATAGATTTAATTTTGAATAGTTCAATTTAAATCTTATTTTTAAATATTATATATGATTTATTAGATCTGAAAAGCATGTTAACTAGATCAATTTTTGATATATGAGATGTATGCAAAGCATGTATTAGTTAGATCTTAAATTATATATGAGATATGTAAATTTAGATCTAACTAGTTTTGTAGTTAAATTTATATTTCTGATTAAGATATTCCTCATGGCCGTCTGGTCATAAGAATGAAGTAGGATTTAAGACCCTCTCTTCCCATTCAATGGGATGTTCTTATGACGTGTAGGGGTGCCGCACGTTCATCCTTAATCAGAAATCAAAACTTACTTTTCTGTTCATCCTTAATCAGAAATCAAAACTTACTTTTCTGCAAAACCATAGATCCTAAAATCTTAGGATTTATTTTATATATTTTATTTATGAACCCAAACTTAATTAATGAATTAAGTTTATGAAATCAATTTGGTCTAAAATTGAGAATTTCATATCTAAGATATTTTCATAAAATTGGATTCGGGCTTGGGTAGCTCAATTAGATTTAGTGGTTGATCAAATTGAATCAAGAGTTGGTTAGGTAGGATCATGAAAGCTAATAATTGACCAGTCTAATAGGATTAAGTCTGGATCAAGGTCGAATCACATTTAAATATGACTCGATCAAGTTAAGACCTAATTTGGCTCAGAGGTTAGAGTCTGAATTATAGGCTAACCCAATTGGTTCTGGTTTGATAATTTGGTGACTAAGGTAAGTTGGGCAGATACGATCAACTAATTTTTAATTGGGAGCTACTCGACTTGAATGCGTTCTTGTCGAGTTAATGGCATATCCCTTCCACCAGTCTTACTTACCTGGACATATGTGTCGATCCAGTTCTGATTTGAGATGGCTAACAATTCAAGCTGACCCATGCCACTAGGTTAGTCATAATTGTTATGACTATGTCAAGTCAAGTTTAATGAGACCTAAATCAAATCTCTCTAAGAAAATATTAAGTCTAGATCTTCCACCATTGTGGATGTGCGGGCCCTTCCCGGGGTTGATTGTTCTCGGCTGGTTACAGTGGCTCAGTTGCACCAGGAAGATGCAACCATGTCCATTAGGCATTGGATGCTACGAATTAGAGGATGGGTTGGGCTCAATATTTCGGATACGGTGAGGGACCCAATCAGGAATCTAGTTCATGCAAATGGTGGGTCTGACTTAACTAAGGATTGGAGCAATATTCCAGACATGGTGAGCTTCATAAATTAGAGATCAAATTTTGGGTGCACCATGATTAGAGAATCATTGGATAAGAGTTGTCCACTCATCGGTTGACCCATCACCAATAACTGTTAGGTGAGGTGATGAGCCAGTCGGTGAGACCGCACCACCCACTAGAAATCACTGATCATAGAGATTTTCACATCTCTACCAAGGGAGTGTAGAGATCTGAAAAAATAGTAGGAGCCTAATTTATTTAAAAATAAAACTCTTAAATAAATTGGTTAAGTCTGATTATAAAATCTAACTAGAAACTTTCGACTCTCTATAGGAAACATGTCTGCCTCCAACCCCCTGACTAAAATACTAGACACCCACAGATTGACTGGATCCAATTTCAAAGATTGGTTGAGAAACTACAAAATTATTCTGGATTTCAAAAAATTGACTCATGTCTTAGACCAGAACCCACCTGCCATGCCAGCACGTCCAACTGCTGAACAAAGAGCGTCTTTGAAAAAGTGGATGGATGATGATAACAAAGCAAGATACTATATATTGGGTGCAATGTCTGATGACTTGCAGTGCCAATATGAGAATATTTTGACTACCCACCAAATGTTGGCTCACCTGCAAGAGTTGTTTGGTGAACAGAGTCATGCAGCCAAGTATCAAGTCTTTCAAAGACTTTTTAAGGTCAAAATGCATGATGGACAGTCAGTCCAAGATCATTGTTTGACAATGATCCAGGACCTTGAGGAGCTTGAAAAATTCGGTATCATCTTAGACAAGAATTTTCAGATTGATGTGATCCTTCAGTCCTTGTCTGATGCATATGGTCAGTTCATCATGAACTTTCATATGCATAAGAAGCAGTGTACCTTGGTCGAGTTAATGAACATACCGGTTATGGCTGAGCTTTCTATGAAGGGTTCAAAAGGCTCAGTTCGTACTGTGGAGCAGACTTCTTCCAAGAGAAAGTCTTTTGGAAAGAAAAAAAAGTCTGCGAAGAAGCAGAAGGTGGATGGCAAGAAGAAGAAAACAGAACTGAAGAAGAAGGCTGCTGATAAGGAAAAATATTTCCACTGCCAATCAGACGGCCATTGGAAGTGAAACTGTCCTCAATACCTGACCACCCTAAAGAACAAGAAGGATGGTCCTTCTGGAGATATGCTCATTTTAGAATCTAACCTTACGATTTCTTCTGCATCCAGTTGGGTGCTTGACTCTAGTTCTAGTGCTCATTTGTGCACTTCTATGCAGGGTCTTGAGGAGAGCAGGAGGCTGAGGGATGGGGAGATGATCCTACGCATCGAGAATATAGCAAGAGTTGCTGCTGTGGCCGTAGGAACCTACCCTCTGCGATTACTGTTAGAATTAGATTTACTTTTAAGAGACTGTTATTATGTGCCTGCAGCAAGCAGGAATTTGATTTCTGTTTCATGTTTAGCACAAAAAGGCTATGTGATTAGCTTTCATAAGGACCATTGTAATATTTTTTATAAAAATAATAAAGTTGCAAATGGTTTTATCATTAACGGTCTCTATCAGTTACATGTTGATGTATCTGTATTTAATATCGAGCAAAATGTGAATACCATAGGAATTAAAAGGCCTAGAGATAGTCTAAATAATAGGTATCTGTGGCACTTAAGGCTAGGTCATATAGCGAAAGACAGGGTTAACAAATTAGAGAAATCTGGGCTATTGAGTCCGTTGACTTTCGAGTCATATCCAGTTTGTGAATCATGCCTTCAAGGCAAAATGACCAAGCTTCCTTTGTGGGATATGGGGAAAGGGCCACAGACCTACTTGCCCTAGTACATATGGATGTGTGTGGCCCATTTGATGTGCCGGCTAGAGGCAACTACATCTACTTCATTACCTTTACCAATGATATATCTAGGTACGAGTATGTGTTTCTAATGAAACACAAGTCTGAAGCTTTTGAAAGGTTCAAAGAATTCAGACATGAGGTAGAAAAACAAACAGGAAAGCCCATTAAGGTTCTTCGATTAGATCGAGAAGGTGAATACCTTAGTCGGGAGTTTCTAAACTATCTTAAGGACAATGGTATAGTCTCTCAATGGACTCCACCTGGAACGTCTCAACTCAACGAGATTTCAGAATGGAGAAACCAGACCCTATTAGATATGGTCCGTTCTACGATGAGCTTCATGGACCTCTTTGAATTTTTTTGGGGACATTGTCTCATGATAGCAATTTATGTATTGAATAGGATTCTCTCTCAAACCGTTCCTACCACACCGTATGAGATATGGCATGGTAAGAAGCCAAGTCTAAATCATCTCAGAATTTGGGGTTGTCCGGCTCATGTCAAGAGACAGCAGACGGACAAGTTAAAGTTCAGGTCTTTTAGAGCTCGGTTCACAGGATATCCTAAAGAGTCATTATGATACTATTTTTATATTTCGAAAGATCACAATGTGATTGTGAGTCGAAATACTATTTTTCTTGAAAAATAGTTTATTCAAGATGGTGGCATCGGAAGAATAATTAAGCTCAAAGAGAATGTCTCCCAAGAGCAACGAGCTAAAGAACCTGAGGAACCCAATCAATTAGAACCAGTCCTCACACAACCTCTTCCACCTCGTAGATCGACTAGGGTTTTTCGTCCTCCTGAAAGGTACTTAGGTACTATACAAGAGAATGTAGAAAAAATGTTCCTCACGAAAAATGAGATTCATGGTGATGATCCCAAGACCTATGACGAGGCGATATCAGATATCGACTCCGAGAAATGGTTAGAGGCAATGAGATCAGAAATTGACTCGATGCACTCAAACCAAGTCTGGACCTTGGTAGATCCACCTGAAGATATTGTACCTATTGGGTGTAAATGGATCTTCAAGAGAAAGATAGGTGCAGATGGAAATATGGAGACATTCAAGGCTAGGCTCATAGTGAAAGGTTATAGTCAGCACGAAAGCATTGACTATAAGAATACCTTCTCGCCCGTAGTCATGCTAAAATCCATCCGCACATTGCTTGCTGTTGCAGCCTATTTCGATTATAAAATATGGCAGATGGATGTGAAAATGGCATTCTTAAATGGACATCTTGAGGAAGATATCTATATGGAACAGCCACTTGGTTTCACATCCAGTGATGACGATCACAAGATCTACAAGCTGCAAAGGTCCATTTATGGACTTAAGCAAGCATCTCGGAGCTGGAATACTCGTTTCAATGATGTGATCAAAATATTTGGTTTCATCAAGAATGAGGAGGAACCATGTGTGTTCAAAAAGGTCAGTGGGAGTGCGGTTGTCTTCCTCGTATTGTATGTAGATGATATCCTCCTAATTGGAAATGACATTCCCATGTTGACCTCAGTCCAACGTATGGTTGTCTAAGGAGTTCTCTATGAAAGATCTAGGAGAGGCATCCTTTATACTGGGTATTAAGATCTATAGAAATAGACCAAATAGAATGCTCGGACTTTCACAGAAGATGTACATAGAGGAGGTGCTACAAAGGTTTAGCATGAAAAACTCCAAAAGAGGTTTAGTACCTTTGAGACATGGCATTCATCTCTACAAGAAGATGTGCCCTAGCACACCTGAGGAGATTGAACACATGAGCAAGATCCCTTATGCTTCGGCAATAGGGAGCCTAATGTATGTCATGCTATGTACACGACCTGATATAGCCCGTGCTGTGAGTGTCACAAACAGATATCAGTCAAATCCAGGTGAAGAGCACTGGACTTCTATGAAATGTATCCTTAAGTACTTGAGAAGGACTAAGAATATGTTTCTAGTCTTTGAAAATGGAGAACTCCAGATTCAGAGATATACAGACTCAGACTTTATGTCTGATATAGATGATCGAAAGTCGACATCTGAGAGTCTGTTCATTTGCAATGGTGGTGCAGTCAGCTGGAAGAGTTTCAACAGATGGTGATTACTGATTCCACCATGGAGGTAGAGTACATTGCTGCATCGGAAGCTGCGAAGGAGGCATTCTGGTATAAAAAATTTACCGCAGAGCTTGAAGTGATGTCATCAAATGTCATACCTCTTTACTGCGACAATAATGGCGTCATAGCCCTAGCTAAGGAGCCAAGGTCTCACCAGAAGTCTAAGCACATCGAGCGGCGATTTCATTTGATCCGTGATTACCTCGAAAAGGGTTATGTCGAGATCAAGAGATTCGACTCCACAGACAATGTGGCTATTGCTCCTTGAATTGATTTTGATGATTACAAAGTATTTGAGGGATTACTAATGATTTTGGCTTGAAAAAAGATTTATTATATTTCAGGGCAAAATCATAATTTTATCAGACCTGATTCGGAAGCCTCAAGAGCAAGAACAAAAATGTGTAATCTATTGGAGGCAATTTCAATATTTTGGAAGTATATTTTGTAAGAAAATCAGTTTATATTTTTGAGTCGACCCCATGAGTCGACTCATGGCTAAAAGGGCTGAACGGCACGCAAAATTTTTGACTGGCACACTCTGTGAGTCGACCAAGTCGCCCTCATGAGTGACCCTATGAGTCGACCTCTGCTGCTCTGCAGGCCAAAATTACAGAACAGTCATTTTCTGCTCTTTTCCACAGAGGTCGACCCCATGAGTCGACCCATAGATGAGTCGACCTATGAGTCGACCCTGCGACGGAAAATTCGCAACGGCTAGTTTTTAGCTCATTTTGGCTGCATTTAATGCTCATTTAATGTGCTCTAACGGCTCTATTTCAGCCCAGATTACTCTCCACCATTATTTGAAGTTATAAAAGGCACTTAAAGGAGGGAATCAAAGATAAGAAAGAGATTTTGAAAAAGGTTCTTCAAGCATTCATTTCAACCCTAAGCAAGAGCCCCTTGAAGTTAAAGAAGCTTTTATTTCAAGTTCACCAACTCCTCAAGAGCTCATTCAAGTCTCCAACCACCTTGAGAAAATCAGAAAGAGCTTCCTTCTAATTGTGTAAAGTATATTTAAAGCATTATTTGCTCATTAAGGAGCTACATCTGTACTTTATGTGATTAACTCCTATACTCTATTTTTGAGTTGTTTAGTTTGTTTTGGAAGGAATCCAAAACATGAAAGGTTGATCCGAACTTGAATCGGATTGTATTGGATTGGCTTGTATCCGAAAAATAAGTGTTCTAGCTTGGATAGCTAGAGTCGGAGGTTCGACGTTGTATTCGGTTGAATACAGTCTAGTGGATTTAAATTCTCAAGTAGGAGCTTGGGGAGTGGATGTAGGTGCAAGGTTGGCACCGAACCACTATAAATCTTCTTGTTTGTGTTGTGCTTACTTGCTCTCCTTTTAAATTTCTTTATCCTCTTGCATTCTTGCATCCAACTTCTACACCTTGCATAAATTACACTCTCCATACTTATTTGCTCATTGTTAAATAATCTTCATAGTTGTAAGTTAAGTTTAAAATTTTTTAAAATCCAATTCACCCCCCTCTTGGGTTGCATAGCTGGGCAACAAGTGGTATCAGAGCTCGGTGCTCTAGCCCTACTTTGATTTAACCATCAAAGAGCTAAGATCTATGGCAACTCAAGTTGGCACTTCTCTAGCCGAGGGGCAGTCCACAAACCGACCTCCACTTTTCAATGGGTCAAACTATACCTATTGAAAAGCTCGGATAAAATCTTTATTCAAGCACTTGACTATGATATGTGGAGTATCATAGTAAATGGACCACACACACCCACTAAATTATTGATGGTGTGGAATCAACCAAACCGAAAAAGAATGGGATGAGGTTGATAAGAAAATGGCTCAACTAAATGCTAAAGCCATGAATATTTGTATTGTGCTCTAGATGCTAATGAATTCAATCGTATTTCAACATGCATGTCTGCTAAGAAATATGGGATAGATTAGAAGTAACTCATGAAGGAACTAATCAAGTGAAGGAATCTAAAATTAACATGCTCGTGCATAAATATGAACTTTTTAAAATGGAGCATGATGAATCTATAACTGAAATATTTACTCATTTTACTGATATTATAAATGGTCTAAAAAGTCTTGGTAAGTCTTATTCTAACAGTGATCTCGTGAGAAAGATTCTTAGGTCCTTACCAAGAACTTGGAAAGCCAAAGTGACCGCTATCCAAGAAGCCAAAGATCTGAACATCCTACCCTTGGAAGAGCTTCTAGATCACTGATGACACATGAGCTGAGCATGAAACAACATCAAGAAGAAGAAGTCAAAAAGAAGAGGACAATCGCCTCAAATCCAGCTCAACTTGATGAAGAAACTGATGATACGAAAAATGAGGAGCAGGATGAAGAAATGGCTCTCATTACTAGAAGGTTTAAGAAGTTTTTGAGGAAAAAGAAAAAAGGATGAGGAAGAGGCCACCCACAAAAGGGAACACAGCAAAGAGAAAGATAAGGAGCAACCCTTATTTGCTATGAATGAAGAAATGGACACTTTAAGTCTGAATGCCCACAACTGAAGAAGGATCCAAGAAGTACAAGAAGAAGGCCATGATGGCTACATGGAGTGGAAGTGATGAGTCAAGCTCCGAAGAAGAAGACTCAAATGAACAAGCCAACTTGTGCCTTATGGCACATGAAAGTGAGGTAAATTCTGAAACTCCTATTGACTTTACCTTTGAAGAACTTCATGAAGCCTTTTATGATTTAATTGATGAACTAAAGAAGCTAGGGGCAAAGAACAAAGAGTTAAAATCAAAGAATCAATACTTACTAAAATAAAATGAGAGTATTTCTAATGAAAAATCAATCCTGTCTCAAGAAAATCTGAACTTAAAAGATGAGATTGCCAAGCTAAAATCAATGTTGAAAAATTCACTTAAGTTCAAATAAACTTAATATGATACTTGAAAATCAAAAGGCGTTTATGATAAAGCTGGTCTTGGCTACAACCCCTTAAAGAAAAAAAGTTTCTAAAAAATATCTATGTAAACTCTTCAAGCAACAAGTTTTCAAACATTACTTGCTTCAAATGTGGTAGAGTAGGAACAAGTCATACACTTTTTCTCTAACAAATCCATAAATTCTAATGTAAAGAAAATATGGGTTCCAAAAGGAACCATTGTGACTAACCAAAAAGGACCCAAGAAAGCTTGGGTACCTAAAGTAAAAACTTGACTTTTGCCTGCAGGTGTGTCTAGCATCCCAAGGAGCAAACAAAAATGGTATCTTGATAGGGATGCTCGAGACACATGACTGGTGATGAATCCAATTCATCACACTTGATGCTAAGAATGGAGGGATGGTCACCTTTGGAGACAATGGCAAAGGAAAGATCATCGGTATAGGTAACATTGGTATCACTCCCTCCAAGTATATTGAAAATATTTTATTAGTAGATGGTTTGAAACATAATTTATTAAGCATCAGTCAATTTTGTGATAAAGGATACAAAGTTATTTTTGAATCTTCTGTTGCATAGTAACTAGTCCTATTAATGAAGGCATTAAATTTGTTGGGCATAGACATGGTAATGTTTATATGGTAGATTTGAATGATCTATCCAAAATAAACATGCAATGCCTAGTAGCCTTGAACGCCAAGATTAATGAGACTAGTTGGCTTTGGCATCGTAGGCTTGCACATATTAGCATACATTCACTTTCAAAACTCATTAAGAAGAATTGGTTATCGGTTTACCCAAATTGAACTTTGAAAAAGATAAATTTGTGATGCATGCCAACTAGGTAAACAAAAAGAGTTTCATTCAAATCTAAAAATATTGTTTCAACTTCTAAGCCATTAGAACTATTGCACATGGATTTATTTGGACCTACTAGAACTACTATCTAGGTGAAAAATGATATGGTTTGTAATTATTGATGATTTCTCTCATTTTACATGGGTCTTCTTTTGGCACATAAGGATGAAACTTTCATATTTTCTCTAAATTTTATCGAAAAGTCACAAATGAGAAAGGTTTTTCAATTCAAAATATTCGAAGTGATCATGAACGAATTTGAAAATCAGATTTTGAAAAGTTTTGTGATGAAAAAAAATTGGCCACAACTTTTCAGCACCTAGAACACCCAACAAAATGGGATAGTAGAAAGAAAAAATAAACTCTTGAAGAAATGGCCCGTACCATACTTTGTGAAAGCAACCTTCCAAAATACTTTTGGGCGGAAGCAATTAACACGGCATATTATATATTAAATCATGCTTTAATTAGATAAATTCTAAAGAAAACTCCCTATGAGCTTTGGAAAGGAAGAAAACCAAACATTGCATATTTTCATATTTTTGGTTGCCGATGTTTTGTGCTAAACAATGGTAAAGAAAGACTAGAAAAATTTGATGCAAAATCCGATGAAGCATTTTTCTTGGTTACTCCTCTTCTAGTAAAGCCTTTAGAGTTTTCAATAAAAGAACCTTAGTAGTAGAGGAGTCAATACATATTGTTTTGATGAAACTAACGATCTTCCATCAAGGAAGAATGAAGGTATTGATGATGCAGATCCTCTTATAGAAGGGATAAAGGAGATCACTCTAAAAGACTCAACCATTCAAGATGATGAAGAACATGAAGACAAACAGGATGAGGAAGGTGAAGAACAAAAGACAACCTCAAGGTACAAATGATCTACCAAAGAATGGAGGTATGATCACAATCACCCAAGAAACTAATCATTGGTGATCCTACACATGGTGTAAGAACTCTTCCTCACTTAGAGATGCATTCAATTATTTTGCTTTTGTCTCTCATCTTGAACCTAAAACCATAGACGAAGCTGAAAAAGATCATAATTGGATTAATGCAATGCAAGAAGAACTTAATCAATTTGAAAGAAATAATGTATGGACTTTAGTATCAAGACTAAAAATTATTCAATAATTGGATAAAATGGTATATAGGAATAAATTGGATGAGAATGAAAATGTAATAAGAAATAAAGCAAGATTGGTTGCAAAAGGTTATAATCAAGAAGAAGGAATTGATTTTGATGAGACTTTGCACCTGTTGCTAGATTAGAAGCAATTAGACTTCTACTTGCATATGCTTGCTTTATGAATTTTAAGTTATTTCAAATGGATGTCAAAAGTGCTTTTCTAAATGGACATATTGCTGAAGAAGTTTATGTAGAACAACTCCAGGTTTTGAAAATCATGCTTTTCTAATCATATTTTTAAATTAAATAAAGCTCTATATGGTTTAAAACAAGACCCAGGGCTTGGTATGAAAGGCTAAGCAAATTTCTACTTAATAATGATTTTTCAAGAGAAAATATAGATACAATCCTTTTCATTAAAAGACATCAAGATGATATATTAGTTATACAAATATATGTTGATGACATTATTTTTGGGTCTACTAATGAAACTCTTTGTCAAGATTTTGCAAAGCTCATGCAGGGGGAGTTCGAGATGAGCATGATGGAAGAACTTATATTCTTCTTATACTCCAAATCAAACAAACGAAAGAAGGAATCTTATCACCCAAACCAAGTACACAAAGAAATTACTCAAAAGATTTGGAATGGAGAACTCCAAAGCAATTGGCACACCCATGAGCCCATCAGTAAGCTTGACAAGGATGAAGAAGGTAAAAGTATAGACTTAAAATTTTATAGAGGCATGATTGGTTCTCTATTATATTTAACTGTCAGTAGACCTGATATTATGTTTAGTATTTATCTATGTGCTCGCTTTCAATCAAATCCAAAAGAATCACACTTGAATGCAGTTAAAAGAATTCTTAGATATTTAAATAGTACACAAACTCTAGGATTATGGTATCTAAGGACTCATTAATTGACTTAATAGGATATTTAGATGTCGATTTTGCTAGATGTAGATTAGATAGAAAAAGTACTAGTAGAACTTGCTAATTTTTGGAGTTAACCTAATCTCTTGGTTTAGCAAGAAACAAAATTCAGTAGCACTATCTACGGCCGAGGCCGAATACATTGCAGCCGGAAGTTGTTGTGCTCAAATCTTGTGGATTAAGCAACAACTCAAGATTTGGTATCAAACTCAATGAAACTCCCATAAGATGTGGTAACACTAGTGCTATAAATCTCACTAAAAATCCGATTCAGCATTCTAGGTCAAAATATATTGAAATCAGGCATCATTTCATAAGAGAACATGTCCAAAATAAAGACATAATTCTAAATTATGTTTGTACTGAAAAATAATTGGTCGATATCTTTACCAAGGTCTTAAGTGAAGATAGATTCTGTGAAATTAAGAGAGAATTAGGAATCCTTGATCCATCAGCTTAAGTATCTCTCTGATTCCAAATTCTTAATACCAAAATTTTATTGAACCAATTTTTATGAGCTCAATTTTTTTTGTTTTGAGTTCAAAAGACTCAAATTATCATTCACATGATCAATATTTGGGCAAATATCCTTCTCCTAATGTTTCAAATTTTTTCATCATTTTTTGAATTTCTCTGTGCCATGAGGCGACCCCAGGGTCGACCCTAGGGCAATCTTGTAATTATGTCAAAACCCTTCGGACGCTCTCTTTTTGTTGAAAATCCTCCTTGAGCCGACCCAACTCTCGCCTTCTTCCTTCCGCCGAACCAAAGGTCTCCCTCTCTTCTTCCTCAAACCCAAGATTTTCCTCGAAACTCCTCTCCCACCGACTCTCACACTCCAAATCGCCCACTTAGGAACCAAGTTCCTCCCCTTCTTCTTCTTCATTTGGAGCGATTCGAGCTTACCCTAGACTCTATCCATCTCCTCCAAATCGGCACATCACTTCTCCAAAATCTTTATCTTTCCACTAAAAACCTTCATCTCTCCCTCACATTTGCTCTCCTAAGTTCCGTGCTAGTCCTGGCTGCGCAAATGGCTCCCAAGATGAAGCTTCCACAGAGGAGAAAATCGTTCGCAGGTTGGAGGAAAGTGTGCGCGAAAAAGACTAGCAACCGAGACCACTTCTGCTTCAAACCCTGCTCCTGGTTCAGCTTCAGCTACAACCCGTCACCAATCAGCCCTAGTAAGGTACCCCTCTCTGATAGGAAAGTAGAACCTGGAAAAAATATTGATTTCAGTTTTTTGAAAAAGAAGGGTTCACCATTGGATCAAAGATTAAGGACCAAGGATGAAAATTTTACTGCTCCTTGAAAGAAAATACTTATGTTGATCTTGTCAGAGAGTTTTACCTAAATTTGGGGTACAGCAATGAAACAGTGAAATCCACAGTGAAGGGTGTAGACATTAGCCTAGATCCTGTGCTTTTGGGGCAGATACTTCATTTACCATGTGAGGGGTATACCAACATGGAGCTCCCAGTTAAAGAGGAAGGAATAAATGTTATCCTAGGGAGATCCTTCACTGGAAGTCTGAACAAATTAGAGGCAAAGATTCTTTCTATTGAGATGAGACTGCTACACCACATGGTAACTAAATTATTTTTTTCTAGAAGTGGTAGACATGATCTTCTTTCTGGTCGGGACATCTGTATTATGTATCATGTGATTACACAAACCCCCTGAACCTCCCGCATTGATGTTTGAGGCTATGAGAGAGACCTTGAACAGGTCCAAGGCACACTTGCCTTTTGGAATGGCTCTCACTTTAGTATTTAGGAGGTTCGGAGTTAGCTTTGAGGGGGAGGCTGTAGCGAGACTATCCCACTCTACACTATCAACCGCCACAATTGCTCGTATGAGATTTTTTAAAACTGATGGCGGTTGGACAAAAGGTATGGAAGAGAGAGCTGAGGATAGAGCAGAGGAGGAAGGACCATCCTCACCCTTCGTGATCACAGAGCAGCATCACCAGATATTCAGTTTGTTTCTGATCACGAGGCTGGCCCGTCAGAGTCTGCGAGGAGACATACTTCAGTTCCACAGCCGGACAGCAGGGCACATCCTTCAGAGCTCAGATTGGTAGATGATCAGATTGAGATCATATTCCAGCGTGTAGCATCCATTCTATCTCGACAGTTTTGTACTTCAGTCTTTGCACAGGAATCGACATCTCAGGATGTATCTGATCAGACACTGATCCTCACATCTCTACTATTTTTCAGATGATTACTGATCAGTCAGTATGCATTGAGCAGCTTGAGGGTTGTATTTTGAGACTGACTGGCAGAGTACTTGACTTGCAGGGCAAGTGTTAGCTCTAGCCCATCCACAGCCGCATGAGGACATCACAGAGGTCTCAGACCTATCTGCAGAGGTGCCAGACTTCGAGGAGTCTTAGAGAGTGGTTTTGACTTCTTGAGGAGAGAGATCAGGGCTCTAGTGAACATGCTTCTATGCAGTTCAGTCCCTGATGCAGTCTGTCTCGAGAGCTTTGAATCTTCTGGACACCATCAGACTCTCACTCGTAGCTCAGTCCATAGCTTCTCAGGCTTCAGGATCTTCTCACCCCTCTTCTCGTGCTGGCACCTCTACCCGTGGCAGAGGCAGACGCGGTCGAGGTCGAGCTCGTGGACATGATCCTTCATCTCCTCACCCTATCTCTGATTCATCAGACTCCGATCCTTCCAGCCATGACATTTATTAGATCCAGTGTAGTTTGTCCTTTCTTTATTTTTGTCTAGGATCTATCTTGTGGGCTATATAATGTGTTAACTGATTGACTCTTGGATAGTTTCTATCCATGAATTTTTACTCTAAGTTGACTCATATATATTGAAACACCTATGCATTCAGTCACTTTTTGAATATATATATAGATACTTTGACCTTCAATGAATGTTTATGAATGTGAATCGAATTGCTTTTAATTATGAGATATGAAAAATAACGTATATTTGTGTTGTGAAATACTATAAATTGCAATATCTTCTAAATGAGCAAATTGGTATATCTTTTATGTTTGCTATATTGAGGGGAGTAAAACAATAAGCAATAGAGAAATAAGCAATCAAAGAAGGGAGCTAAAGAAGTAAAATTGATCCCATCATAAAGGGGGAATAGAGAAAATATGTCCTTAAAAAGGGAGTAGAGAATCTTCCTTGATGCTGTCAAAAAGGGAGAGTAGAGAATCAAAATCAAGATTGAGCAATAAGCAATAAAGAATGAGCAATAAGTAAATTGTTAAGCAAATGGCACATGTGTCAAAGAATCAAAATCATCAGCTTTTTTCTTTCCAAGCAAATGAACTTATAAGCAAATTTTAAATTTTTAGCAAATTTTAAATTTATCTTCAAACTGCTTATGATGTATTTCGTTCAAATACTTGGCTATAATATTTAGATGATGCATCTTCATAAATTTGAAATTCATGTTCAATACTTTATATATGCTTTTGCTCAAGTATTTTGTCATCATCAAAAAGGGAGAGATTGTTGCTCCTTGAATTGATTTTGATGATTACAAAGTATTTGAGGGATTACTAATGATTTTGGCTTGAAAAAAGATTTATTGTATTTCAGGGCAAAATCATAATTTTATCAGACCTGATTCGGAAGCCTCAAGAGCAAGAAAAAAAATGTGTAATCTATTGGAGGCAATTTCAATATTTTTAGAAGTTATTTTGTAAAAAAATTAGGTTTATATTTTTGAGTCGATGAGTCGACTCATGGCTAAAAGGGCTGACCGGCACGCAAAATTTTTGGCTGGCACACTCTGTGAGTCGACCCCATGAGTCGATCCCTTGGCATGAGTCGACCCTATGAGTCGACCTCTGCTGCTCTACAGGCCAAAATTATAGAACAGTATTTTTTTCTTTTTCCACATAGGTCGACCCCATGAGTCGATCCATGAGCATGAGTCATCCTATGAGTCGACCCCTACGACGAAAAATTTCGCAACGGTTAGTTTTTAGCTCATTTTGGGATTTGCATTTAATGTGCTCTAACGACTCTATTTCAGCCCAGATTACTCTCCACCATTATTTGAAGTTATAAAAAGCACTTAAAGGAGGGAATCAAAGAGAAGAAGAGATTTGAAAAAAAAAGGTTCTTCAAGCATTCTTTTCAACCCTAAGCAAGAGCCCACTAAAAGAGTTCAAGAAGCTTTTATTTCAAGTTCACCAACTCCTCAAAGCTCATTCAAGTCTTCAACCACCTTGAAAAATTCAGAAAGAGCTTCCTTCTAATTGTGTAAAGTGTATTTAAAGTATTATTTGCTCATTAAGGAGCTACATCTGTACTTTTATGTGATTAACTCCTATACTCTATTTTTGAGTTGTTTAGTTTGTTTTGGAAGGAATCCAAAATGGAAAGGTTGATCCGAACCTTGAATCGGATTGTATTGGGTTAGCTTGTACCGAAAAATAAGTGTTTTAGCTTGGATAGCTAGAGTCGGAGGTTTCGATATTGTATTCGGGTTGAATACAGTCTAGTGGATTTAAATTTCTAAGTAGGAGCTTGGGAGTGGATGTAGGTGCAAGGTTGGCACCGAATCACTATAAATCTTCTTGTTTGTGTTGTGCTTTCTTGCTCTCCTTTTAAATTTTT
>NC_025997.2:89524133-89604427 GCF_000442705.2 Elaeis guineensis
AATGAATAAAAAGATTATTCTACTATCACATTGTGTATATTATGTCTGTGATACATCTTTTGAGTTAGTAGGAATGTTAATTCATATTTTCAAGAGTTAAAAATTTATGGCATGAATTTACATAACTAACTCATAAACAGCTCCTGACCATAGGATCATCACGAGGATGGTGATCGATCCACAAGATTGGTATACGATCGCTTCTTTAAGGTAGATGTGTCTTGAGTCTATGATGTGGAGATACCAGAGTGAGAGTACAGGTATTTGTTGAGAATGAGAGTACTGAGCGTGACCACCTCGAGCAGTCATAAGAAAGTCTACCTTCTCGTCGATGACTAGCTCGATACTGCAGCTGGATGTCTAGTTCTTTGACCTGAGGTACATTGATAGTTCACCTTGAGTGTGTTACAGTTTGACTACACCATAACTCGATCTCCTAGCCATTCGAAATTCTGAGGTGTATGTTGGCTGTAGCATATTCATTGTAGGAACCAAATTGCACCAAGATGAGATCTATCAACCTCGATAGACAAGAGGAGTAGTCCTATGATGATCGAAAGATTGAGTCCTTAAGCCCATGGCCATAGCAGAGTGAAATAATGAAAAAAGTTTTCCATTAAGGTTTCACATCGGACATGGATCGATCGATTGATTCATATGACTGATGTTGGGTTTGACGAGTTCACCTTAACCCTAATTCAGTCGGGACTCATGATAGAAGAACTCAATCACATAGGTAGCTGCATCGAGAGGTTCATCTTCATTTCTGATGGATTGCCACCATATACTGCTAGGTGTCACTAGTAATTTTGAGAGCAATTAGAATGATCTTGATGGTCGATCATTCTAATTGTCTGAATCAAAAGAGTTCTGGTCCATCGAAAGGAGTTTCAATGATGTCGATGATGAGATCACGACATATCTCATTACCATACAGAAATGAACCTAACTGGGTCACATAAACAAGAGTTAGGGTCTGAATGTCATCAATTGAGCTAGCCCAGTCTGATTGATTTGGATTAGATCCAATCAGGTTCGAGGAAATCGTGCTAGCACACGATTGAGCCTAACTTTCTCCTCGTGTAATCTTTTCTATCTCGACTGAGCCAAATATGATTTGACTCACCTAGAGAACCTTGAAAAGATTTCTCTCAGTCTAACTGGAGCCAGTCCAGCTTAGAAAGGATTTATCTTAATTCATGAGATGAATTTAAGACAACACCTATTAATTTCTGTCACCTGCCATTTTTATTTTAAGACATTGGTCAAACATTGACCCATGGATCTTGGACTGAAGGCCACTTGGCAAGAGGTCATTGGAGATCTTTTGTGGAGTGTCCACCTACTAAATTGGGCCTCAAAGTGGGTGCCATATTCAGATTGGGCGTGCACCCCAAGTGGATAAGGATAGAGTCCCATGAGATGAGGACTCTGATCCCTTGATCAACTTGGACTGTGGGGTGCCAATCTCACTATGCTTATCCAGTGTTGGCACCAACAATAGGAGGGATTGTGGGAATTCTTATCTGATATGATCAAATAATATCACTCCACCAATCAAAATTTTTTCAAAATTAATTAAAATTTTTTGATTGATCGAATGATGTGGCACTGCATGGCGCAGCAGGGTCTATTTAAACCCTGTCTGCACCTAGGGTTAAGAGACTTTGCTCAATAACTAGCAAAAGTCTAAATCCTCTCCACTTCTTCATACCCTCTCTGCTCCTCTCCCTCCCCTCTTCACGTCCAAGAGGTTGGGCATCCATCTGGTGCTTGTCCAAGGCATGGTGGCTCTTTGATTAGAAGGCTATAGAGATTTATCGAGAAGCTACTGCTCCAGCTTCAGAAGATCTTTTGAAGATCTTCCAGATCAGATCCAGATCTAATTTTTATAGAAAAGATTTGCGAGGAGAAGATGATTCAGATCCTGCTCGAGTGGATACCGGTAGAGGTCAGGCGACTGCATGGCTATTTTAGAACCTCAGGCATTGCTGGATCATCTACAGGATAATCTAGTTACCTTAGAGGTATTTCTCTATTCCTCATGATTTTAGATTTAATTTTAGATTTAATATCAGATAATAAAAATTAGATCTAATAGATCTTAAATTTGAAATATCATAGGATAATTTTTTTTTTGAAATATTCCACCCCAGATCTCATTAGATCTGAAAGATCCTACAAGGAAAAAGTCAATTTTTTCCTTCACTTTCTTCTTCTTGAATTGGACGCTTTCAAAGATGAGAAGTAGGAGGAGTTTTAGATGAGATACTCTTAGAAAACTTATAGATGGAGGAAGGGAAGAGATGAACCCAGCAACTCTAGAAGAAGATCCTCTTCTTCTTCTCTTTGCTCTAACTCAGACACCTAGTTTTTTGTCTGTTAGATCTCCATGTCCTAAGACTCTTTCTTCTTGATTTTTGGACACCCCAAAGTTCTCTCAATGCTCTATGTTCAAAAAAAATTTTATGAAGAAATTTATTTTAAATAGAGAGATATGAAGAGTCCTTGTCTAGGTCAAATACCTAGTCAAGGATTATCCAAACAAGGCAAGACAAGGGGCACCCAACTCTTGGACATCCTCTCCATCTTTTTCTACCATGGACCACCAGAAAAGGGTGCATATTATATGCTATAAAATTCATAAAAATCTCAAAAAAATTTAGATAAAATCAATACCATAAGGAAAGAGTTTTGGTTTCCTAAAACTCTATCTCATAGAATTTGAAATCCAAACTAATTCCTACTTTGACTTGATCCACAACCACATTCCATGTAAAAGAGAAAGAGAGGAAAGTTTTGGGCATGCGTGAAGGCCTGGGGGAGAAAGTTTTATCGCATAAAATAAGAGAGAGTGGGCATGGGGGGCTAAGGTGGCGCAAGTTGGAATCCTAGTCTTATTAGGATTCAATCTATGACTTGTTCAAATTTGGTTTCTCAAACCAAATCAAACCAAAACTAAATTAACCTAATTAAAATAGATCTTAACCCAATTAAGAATCTAATTTAATCAGATTAAATTAAATTTAAATCTAATTTAATTTTTTAATCGAATTAGAAATTAGGTTGACCCAAGTCCTAATTGGACTAGGACTAGTTTTTCCTTGCACTTGGCTTATCCAATAAACTAATTGGACTTGATCCAATCAAGCCCAAACCAAATCTAATTAAATAATATTCAATTAAACTTAATCTCAGCCTATTCACTTAATCAAATTAAGCCAATTAGCAATCAAATTGCTAATCGATCCTCTTACAATACTTGCACTAGGTTAAATGTCAATCGTATTGATCGTTTAACCCTAAAATATTTCTTAATCGTTAATCAACCATCCGATCAGATTGTGAACTCTAATGTGTGTGACCTCATAGGTCTAAATCTAAGCTAATAGTATAAGAATAAATTTTTATACCAATCGAAGAGATCATCTAGCAATGGTACCCGACGGTCGGATAGGTCGAATGTGTAGAACAACATCCTTAGAACCCATGCGGATATAGTTTTCATATAATTCATCCTCTTGACCAAAATGCTAATAGGACACCTCAAAGTTCAACTGTCAACTCTGATCAGGTTATCCATATTGTATTTCAAAATATCAAATCCATCTGATGGATTACCCTGACCAAGGTTTTGCTAAATTGAAATACAGCGACTCATTCTTCTCCAACTCTTGGAGTGGTCAATCCCATCTCGATCATACTCTGACTTTGAAAGTACTTGACTGTACCTAGAAGCCTTCCATCACTGAATTAAAAATTTAGTTAGTCCAGTACCAAAGTACAGTGAGTTGCTTGTAAGTCACTGAGGCGATCTCAGGTCTAAGGAACACTTATACCTATATCCCATCAGAGACATTCTCGATAGCAAAATACTCTAGAGTTGGTCACGTTCAATGATGATGTACCCTTACATCTCATCTGTATGCCATACCAGTATCTCCAACTCTTTAGTTAAAAGGACAACCAACCCATATGGCCTACAGCGACCTATGTTCAACTCTTTGGTTAAATCCTCTCTTTATCGATCCTAAATAGTCCTAAGGACTTCATCACAACAACGGAGTTCATTAGAAGATGAAATCTTGTGATGAAAATATCAAAATATATTTTATTTATTAACAAATCAATTACAATACATGGTTGCTCAACCATCAACAGGTTGACTATTGATTTTTGGGACATATTTTCTAACAACTCCCACTTGTCCTAAAGCCACTCGGCACAGTATCTAATATCCATCTTCGACTTGTGGTTGTAAAACTCCTTTATCACCAGGTCTTTGTGAAGGGATCGGCCAGATTCTCCTTTCTGTCGATCTTCTGAAGATCGACATCACCTCGATCCACGATCTCTCAGACCAAGTGGAAGCGGCACAAAATGTGCTTCATCCACTGGTGTGCTTTGGATTCCTTCTCTTGAGCTATGGCACCAGTGCTGTCATAGTAAAGAAGGACCGAACCATCGAGGAAAGGTGCTACTCCGAGCTCGGTGATGAATTTTCTCAACCACACAGCTTCTTTCATGGCATCCGATGCTGCAATATACTCCACCTCACAAACAGAGTCTGTCATAATATGCTGCTTGAAACTCTTCCAGTAGATGGCTCCACCATTCAGAGTAAAGATATAACCCAACATGCTTCTACTGTCATCATGGTCAGATTGAAAGCTGGAGTCTGTGAACCCCACAAGTTTCAGATCTGACTTGCCATAAACCAACCATTGATCTTTAGTATTTCTCAAATACTTAAGGATGGATTTAACCACTTTTCAGTAGTTTTCTCCAGGATCAAATTGGTATTTACTCACTACTCCTAGTGAGTATGCCAGATCTGGCTTTGTACATATCATGGCATACATGATAAATCCTACGACCGAAGCATATGGGACTCTACTCATATGCTCTCTCTCTTCAGGAGTTATCCGATAATCCTTCTTAGAGAGAGAAATTTCATGACCTATCAGTAGATAGCCCTTCTTAAAATTCTCCATGCTAAACCTCTTCAGTACAATATCTATATACGTGGACTGGGATAACCCAAGTATCCTTTTAGATCTATCCCTATAGATCTTCATCCCTAGAATATAGGATGCTTCACCCAAATCCTTTATGGAGAACTGCGATGACAACCAAACTTTTATTCCTTGTAGTGCGGGGATGTCATTTTCGATTAATAGAATGTCACCACGTACAAGACAAGGAATACCATAACTGGACCATTTGTCCATTTATAGATGCAGGACTCTTCTTCATTCTTAATGAAGCCATACATTTTGATCACCTTATCAAAATGCATGTTCCAACTTCGAGAAGATTGCTTCAATCCATAAATGGATCTCTGAAGCTTGCATACCTTGGACTCATCTGTGGATGTAAACCCCTCAGGTTGTATCATATATACCTCTTCGGTCAGCTCTCCATTTAGGAAAACTATCTTTACATCCATCTGCCACATCTCATAATCCAGATGGACAGATATTGCAAGCATTATTTGAATAGATTTGAGCATTGCCACAGGAGAGAACGTCTCGTTATAGTCAATACCATAATGTTGACGATACCCCTTGGCAACCAGACGGACTTTATAGGTCTCCACCTTTCCGTCTATGCCCCTCTTCCTTTTGAAGACCCATGTACACCCAATGGGTTTAACCCCTTCAGGTGGGTCAACCAATGTCCATACATCGTTGACCTTCATGGACTTCATTTCGGATTTCATGGCTTCAAGCCATTTCTCGAAATCAGATCTTTGCATTGCATCTATATAGGTGATCGAATCCTCATCGTTCTCATTGAGTTCGATGGGATCACCGTCTCGAATCAAGAAATCATAGTATCTGTCCGACTGATGCGGTACTCCATTGGATCGCCTTAATGGTGCAGGTACATTGGGCTTCGAATCTGATCTAATCAAATCCGACTCAAGTTCAGCTATTGGTGTCGGTCCTTCTACCTGTTGAACTTCATCAAGTTCAATTTTAGAGGCAACGGTTCCTTCACCAAGGAACTCTTTTTCTAAAAAGGTTGCCTTAAGGCTGACGAACACCTTTTGTTCATTAGCATGGTAGAAAAAAATATCTTTTGGTCTCTTTGAGGTACCTTATGAATGTGCATTTGTCAGACCTAGATCCAAGTTTATCTGTAACTAACCATTTGACATAGGCCGGGCACCCCCTGACCCTAAGGTGTGAAGGTACTGGCTTACACCCTATCCATATCTCATATGGAGTCTTAATTACAGACTTACTTGAAATCCTATTTAATAGATAACAGGCTGATTCGAGTGCATATCCCCAGAAGGATATCGACAAGCTAGCAAAATCCATCATGGATCAGACCATGTCTAACAGAGTCTAATTTCTCCTTTCAGACACATCATTATGCTATGGTGTTCCTGGAGGAGTCCATTGGCAGAGAATTCCATTCTCTCCTAGATATGTGAGAAACTCACCAGAAAGGTATTCCTCTCCTCGATCAGACTGAAGAGTTTTAATACTCTTTTCAGTTTATTTTTCTACTTCACTTTGAAATCGTTTGAATATTTCAAATGAATCTAACTTATGTTTCATCAGATAGACATATCCATATTTGGATAGATCATTCGTAAAAGTGATAAAGTAGAAATATCCACCTCTAGCACTTGTGCTCATGGGCCCGCATACATCAGTATGTACTAGGCCTAAGAGCTCAGTAGCTCTTTCATCTTTTTTAATAAAAGGTGACTTGGTCATTTTATCAAGAAGATAGGACTCACAGATTGAAAGTGATTCACAATCACTGACTTCGAGGATTCTCTCTTGAGTCAACCTGCTTATCCTGTTTTTGTTTATATGACCTAGCCTACAGTGCCATAAGTAGATATCTGATACACTATCTAATCTAAGGTACTTTCCTGTAGAATAGACTACGTTAACAGGTTGTGATAATATATACACATCATTGTTCAAATATCCACAAAAAATAGTAACACCATTCATAATGATATTACAAACTTGTTTCTTTATTGAAATTTCATAATCATTTTTGACCAGAAGGCCTACAGAAATGATATTTAAAAAGAAACTGGGACAGAAATGACAATCATTAAGAACAACAGTATGGGACTCAAATACAAGTTTCAAGATTCCTAATGCTAGAACTGGAACTGATCTTCCATCTCCAACGTTCAGGAACCTCTCGTCTTGCTCAAATCTCCTATTGACTTGCAACCCCTGCAATGAATTGCAAATATGGTAAGGGCTATCGATATCCAATACCCAGTCAGTTATATCAAAAATAAAAAAATTACAAAGAGTTATCATATAAATACCTTGCCCAGCAATAGCTTGCTTCTTTCTCTGCCTGTTCGGATCCAGGGAGGTAATGTACTGAGGATAGTTTCTCTTCCAGTGCCCCCGCTTCTTGTAAAACAAGCATTCAGTTTGACTCTTAATGGGTTTGATCTTTCTGGTCTGGCCCTGCACTGATGTCCCAGCCTGAACTTGCACCTTCTTCACATTCTTCTTCTTGTTCTTCTTTTCTTTCTCAAAGAGTTGAGAACCAGAAGATGAACCTCCCACTAAGTTCACCGACTCCTTGTGGAGTTGGTGATCCTTCTCAAAGTTTTGAAGCAACTCCAGTAACCCATGGTAGTTTACTTCACGCTTTTCATTCTATAATGAGTGAGGAATGGGAGATAAGACTTGGACAGCGAGTTTAGTATTGCATCTTTCCCAAGCTGCTCATGCAAGGGAAAGCCGAGCTTGCTCAAATGCTCCATCAGCTCGATCATATATAATACATGATCAGTGACAGAGGCACCATCCTGCATTTTGACGTTGAAGATGGAACAACTAGTCTTGTGTCTCTCCACGTCATCAGGTGTGCCAAAGGCATCCTCCAATACTTGAAGCATGTCCTTTGGCTGAGCTATCTCAATATGTGACTGAACTCGTTGCTCATGGCAGCCAGCATGATGCAGCGCATCATGGTCCGATCATTGAGCCACTTCTGATAAGTGTCTCTGACTGTTCCACATACATTAACAGTTGGCTCCTCAGGTACAGGATCCGTTATTACATATAGGATCCGTTCATGCTCCAGGACTATCTTCAACTTTCAGTACCAGCTACCGAAGTTGGGTCCCATCAAATTTTCATTGTCCAACAATAATCGGAGTGATAGGGAAGTGGCCATATCTGCATAAAGGAAAATCATAACCTAATTAGTAATTGATTCATTAAACCTAAAGATTTAGACTTTAATCAAAAAATTTCTCCCACTATTTTATTCAAATTGGTGGCCTCTACCTCCAATTCGAGGAATTATCCTAATTCCTTAGTGGGTACTAGAATCCACTTAGATTGCACACAAGCCCAACTTTGGTTGGCCAACCTATGTACATCTAAGGATAGGTTTATAACCAATTATTTTTCTAAATAATTTCTAATATTTTTAATTTTATCCCAGTCCCTAATCAGTAGGCTTTGGCCTCCACTGAAAAGGTCTGATTAGGTCCAACCATTAACATGACCATACTTAGCCCATCTAGCCAATGAATGATTAGGCCCAACTTTGGTTGGCTAACCTAACCACCATTTAGAAAGATATAGTCAAGAAATCATATTATGATGACAATTCCATCAGCCGATAAGCACCAGGCCTTTGGGCCTCCAATGATTATCCAACTGATGGACCCATTATTATCCACTTAATGGGAGGCTATGAACTAGTTATTACCATAACTATTTTATTTTAAAGACCTAATAATTTCAAAAAATTTAATTGATTTAGAGGAGGAGGTCAGATGAACCAGCTTATCATGATCCTCCCACTGGCTTCACCAAGTCAGCTTAAGGGAGACCATTAAAAGGGCTGGTCTAGGAGCACCTAAATCAGTCACACTGATTTATCTAGCTGACATGGGTCAGCTCCAATAGTCAAGTGATCTGATCAAAATATAATTTCACCAAGAGGTCAGATAAGTTCGATTGGTAGGAGGGTCTGCCAAAACTTGCCTTAGACACCATAAAAAATGGCTAGATAAGCAGGCTGCCAATTAAAAACCACCGATCTAGTTTATCTTAGATACCAACTGGTTTAATTAGTTTCGATTAGATCAACCTAACAGTTCATACTAGACCACTTAGCCAAGAATCAAGACCATTTGGTTCTCGTTAAAGATATGGACTTGACCAACTACAACTATTGTAATTGATCTAGAGAATCTTTGACCTAATCTAAGACAACAATTGATTAGATTTAGTTAATTCTCTAATTAAGTCCTTTAATATAACCTTAGGTCTAACCCAATTAATGGACCTAATTTTCACTAATCTATTAACCCATTGTGTTATGATTTGTGTCTTAGGTTCTTCAATTCACAATCCTAGAACCTAATCAAACAACTTCTTAATTCTCAATTAAATTTTAGGCTGAAGGTTGGTGTTCGACTTTTAAAAAATAATTTTCATATTTATAAAATATTTTTACAACATGGTTCTACCAATCAAGTTGCATGTTTAATTTATAATCAAAATACAAGTGAAATAAGCATGAAACTACTTTAGATCTAATCTAAAAAGGTTCATGTAATTGAAATAATTTTAACTTTAAACTGCATAAATTTTTCAGACAAATATATGATGATTCTTTACGCAAAAATTATTAATAAAAAAATTTTATTTTAGATTTAAATATTTTTTAAATCTAATAAATCAAAAATTTAATCTAGATCACATCTAACAAATTTATGATTAAAGATAGATCTACACGAACTAGGACAACCTTTGCACTGTAAGGGGAAAACCTTACAGCAGGACAACCTACAGTTCGTGATTGATCTAAAAATTTTAATTTTAAATTTAACAATCAAATTATAAATTAGATCTAATCTAAGAAATAATCTAAGCATGTATAAATAATCATGTAATAAACAACCTAGGCTCTAATACCAATTGAAGGAAACAGATCTAGGATTTCAGGGTTAGATCTTGAAACGTTTTCAAGATCAAGCAGTGAAAGACTAAAATAAATCAAAATTTATCTTATAAAATTAAAGAATTTTTAGATCTAAAATTTTATTACATGATTATTACATGGTATTAAATCAAAAATTAAAATATAAAGAGCAAAAACTATATATTGATTATATCAACATATTTCTATACTACATCTAAGATATGTAAAATATAATATATCAGATCTATTACCTTGCAAGTTAGATGTTCTAACTTTGCTGATCCGAGCTTGAGAATGATGTTGTAAGCCACACACATGTCCGACCTCTAGGAGTCATCCACATGAGCCCACGAATCACGATCAGACATCCTGATCCAGAAAATTAGCACAGTATGCTAGTACTGCACTGATCCTTCTTCGATGGTCGATCAGATGCCTCCTTCTTGATTTGGACTCTTTCAAAGATGAGAAGTAGAAGAAGGAGTTTTAGATGAGATACTCTCAGAAAACTTATAGATGGAGGAAGGAAAGAGATGAATCCAGCAACTCTAGAAGAAGACCCTCTTCTTCTTCTCTTTGTTCTAACCCAGATACCTAATTTTGTGTCTATTAGATCTCCATGCGCCAAGACTCTTTCTCCTTGATTTTTGAATACCCCAAAGGTCTCTCAATACTCTATGTTTTATGAAAATTTGATGAAGAAATTTATTTTAAATAGAAAGATATGAAGAGTCCTTGTCTAGGTCAAATACCTAGTCAAGGATTATCCAAACAAGGCAAGACAAGGGGCACCCAACTCTTAGGCATCTCCTCCTCCTTTTTCTATCATGGACTACCAGCAAAGGATGCATTTTATGTGCCATAAAAGTTACAAAAATTTTTAAAAAATTTGAGTAAAATCAGTGCCATAAGGAAAGAGTTTTGGTTTCCTAAAACTCTATCTCATAAAATTTGAAATTCAAACTAATTCCTACTTTGACTTGATCCACAATCACATTCTATGCAAGAGAGAAAGAGAGAAAAGTTTTGGGTATACGTAAAGGCCTGGGAGAGAAGGTTTTATTATACAAAATAAGAGAGAGTGGGCATGGGGGGTTAAGGTGGTGTAAGGTGGAATCTTAGTCTTACTAGGATTCAATCTATGACTTGTTCAAATTTGGTTTCTCAAATCAAATAAAACTAAAACTAAATCAACCCAATTAAAATAGATCTTAATCCAATTAAGAATCTAATTTAATCATATTAAATTATATTTAAATTAGATTTAATTTTTTAATTAAATTAGAAATTAGGTTGACCCAAGTCCTAATTGGACTAGGACTAGTTTTTCCTTGCACTTGGCTTATCCAATAAACTAATTGAACTTGATCCAATCAAGTCCAAATCAAATCTAATTAAATCATATTTAATTAGACTTAATCTCAGTCCATTGACTTAGTCAAATTAAGCCAATTAATAATTGAATTACTAATCGATCCTCCTGCAATACTTGCACTAGGTTAAATGTCAATCGTATTGAACGTTTAACACTAGAACGATTCTTAATCATTGATCAACCATCTGATCAGATCATGAACTCTAATATATATGACCTCATAGATCTGAATCTAAGTCAGTAGTATAGGAATAAATTTTTATACCAATCGAAGTGACCATCTAGCAATGGTACCCGATGGTCGGATAGGTCGAATGTGTAGAACAACATCCTTAGAACCCATGCGGATAGAGTTTCCATATAATTCATCCCCTTGACCAAAATACTCATGAAACACCTCAGAGTTCAACTGTCAACTCTGATCAGATTATCCACATTATATTTTAAAATATCAAATCTATCTGATGGATTATCCTGGCCAAGGTTTTGCTAAATTAAAATACAGCGACTCATTCTTCTCCAACTCTTGGAGTGGTCAATCCCATCTCGATCACACTCTGACTTTGTAAGTACTTGACTGTGCCCAGAAGCCTTCCATCACTGAATTAGAAATTCAGTTAGTCCAGTACCAAAGCACAGTGAGTTGCTTGCAAGTCACTGAGACAATCTCAGGTCTAAGGGATACTTATACCTATATCCCATCAGAGACATTCTCGACAGCAGAATGCTCTGGAGTTGGTCACATTCAATGATGATGTATTCTTATATCTCATCTGTATGCTATACCAGTGTCTCCACACTCCTTCGTTAAAAGGACAACCAATCCATATAGCCTACAGCGACCTATGCTCGATAGAAGCTATCATCCTTATTAATAGCTCATCATTTGGTCATGAATAGTTTTAAGGACTAATCGATAAATTCTCTCTTTATCGATCCTAAATAGTCTTAAGGACTTCATCACAACAATGAAGTTTATTAGAAGATAAAAATCTATGATGAAAATGCTAAAATATATTTTATTTATTAACAAATCAATTATAATACTTGGTTGCTCAACCGTCAATAGGTTGACGATTGGTTTTTGGGACATATTTCCCAATAGGATCATCATTCTCAATGATGTGGGTTATGTTGTCATTCTCAATGACAAACCCATACTTGAGTGGTACACTACGCACTTTAGTTGATCTTCGAAGAGGAGGTGTATGTAGTAGCTGTGCCTCAATAATGGGCACAACTGGTTAAGAACTATTTGATAAATCCTGGATGGATTGTAGGTTTAGAACTTCCTCAAGTTCAACAGACCTCCCACTGCCTCTTTTTTGGATAAACTCTTTCTTCAAAAAAATGACATGCCTACCAACAAACACCTTTTATTGAGTAGGATTATAGAAGTAGTATCCTATACTCTTCTTGGGATAATCTACAAATCTGTATTTTTCTGATCTAGCATCTAGCTTATGTCCATCAATATTTTTCACATAAGTCGGACAACCCCAAATCTTAAGATGCTTAAAATTGAACATTTTTTCTTTCTATATTTCATATGGAGTGCTAGAAATAAATTTTAAAGGTACTTTATTTAAAATATACGCTGCAGTCTTGAGGGCGTATACCCAAAAGGATATTGGAAGATCCGTGAAACACATCATGGACCGCACCATATCTAATAAGGTGTGATTCCTCTTTTTCACAATTCTATTTAATTATGAAGTATAAGGAGTTGTTCATTGAGAGAATATTTCATTTTGTTTTAAATAATCAAGAAACTCACTGGATAAGTATTCTCCTCCTTGATCCGATCGAAGAGTTTTAATACTTTTACCAATTTATTTTTTGATTATTCTTTGATACTCTTTAAATTTGTCAAAGACTTTAAATTTATATTTTATTAAATGCATATATCTAAATCTTGACCTATCATCAGTAAACGTGATGAAGTAAGAGTATCCATCTCTAGCTTGAGTCGACATTGGACCACATACATCAGTATGTATAAGGTCCAAAATATTACTCGTCCGATCTTCATGTTCAGTAAATGGAGTCTTGGTAATTTTTTTTATGAGGTAAGATTCACAAGTTCCATATGATTCATAATCATAAGGATCAAAGAAATTATCTTTGTATAACTTGTTAATCCTTGACTCATTTATATGGCCAAGTCGGCAGTGCCAGAAGTATGTGATATTCACACCATCTCTCTTTTTTTTCTTTATATTATCAACATGAAGCACATTATTATTAAGTGAAAGAAATATAAGACCATTATTAATAAAAATACTTCCATAATATTCATTAAAAAAATAAATAGAACAACTATTGTTCTTTGCAATTATTTCAAAATCTTGTTTCAATAATAATGGTACAGAAATAATATTTCTAACAATATCAAAAATATAAAAATAGATCTTTAGTTCTAAAACTTTGCTCGAAAGTAACTTCAAAATCTTGGTTCCTATGGCTTCAGCCTGAATGGACTCTTACTAGCATGCTCGAAGTCATCTTTATTCAGATTTCTTATTTTCTGTAGATCCTGCAATGATTTGCAAAGGTGTGAACCACAGGTGGTATCCAAAATTCAAGAATATGAAAATAAAGTACTTAATAATAAATTAGTTTATATTATATACAGACCTTTAGCAATACTTGTCGATTTTACGATTGCAAGGTACTCTTTGCAATTTTTCTTTCAGTGGCCCTCCTTGCCACAGTAATAACAAGTACCTTTGGCAGAGACCTTCTTTGCCTTCTTCTTAAAGATACCAGTCTTAGGGTTCAACTTTTTCTTGGAATCCTTCTTTGCATTCTTCTTGCTGATTTTATCAACATGAAGAACCTGAGCCTTTTCACCCTTGAAATGGTTTCTGCTGTTTTCAGTATGTTCAGCAGTTTTGGCAAGCTGATGTTCCGTTTGTTCATGCAATAATTAATGACAAACTGAGAAAAGAAGTTAGGGAGAGACTATAAGATCAAATCCTGACTTAGTTCACCATCCATCACAAAATCCAGTTGTCCCAGACAAGTGATCAAATCAATCATCTTTAGGATATATGTTTGCACGGAAGAACCTTCAGTCATACGAACACGAAATAATTGCTTCGATATCTCATATCGAGCAGTCCGACTTTGCTCCCCATATAGCTCCTTAAGATTAAGGAGAATAGAGAAAACATCCATATCCTCATGCTGCCTCTGGAGCTCGTTGCTTATTGAGGCAAGCATGATACATTTGACAGTCACACTGTCATCTTTTCACATCTTATATGCAGCCATATCCTCCTTGAAAGCATCTTTCTTAAGAGAATCTAGAGTAGGTGTATCCAAAATATAGAAGATTTTCTCCTGAGTGAGAATAATTCTCATGTTTTTTAACCAGTCGACATAGTTAGGTCCAATCAACTTGTTTGCATCTAAGATACCTCTAAGTGAAAGTGAGGATGCCATGTAGTAGTTAATCTATAATAATAAGAATATAATATAAGCGGACAACTCATGATGACATGCACAACTAGATTAGGACTTTTATCTAATTGTATCTCTCACTATTTTATCAAACTTCATAGCCCTCAAGTATGAAAATCGAGAAACATTCTAATGTTTCTTAGTGGGGTTGAGATTCTTATTCCTCACAAACACCTTGTGGATAGCACAACAAGCATTCATGAGTTCAAGCGTAGGTAACTCTTTACCCATTGTACCTTTATAATTTTTAACATCATTTACTCTGGCCTCTAGATCATATATAGTCTTGTGGATAGCACAACAAACTATAGTGTTCTAGTTAAGTTGACCCTTCAATCCTACATGGTCATACTTAAACAATGCTGCCCTTGTGGATAGCACAATAAAGCAACACCATTCAAATATGCCATAAGCATCAATATGCACTTGATCAACATCATGTCAATTTCTATAGTAAGCCTTGTGGATAGCACAACAAGCTCACTAAGATCTTGACATACTCTATCAATCAAGTTTGAAGGAAGGCCTTTGTAATATCTACATCACTAATCATCTAAGTCCGAAAAATAATAAGACCAAATTGGTCAGGTAAGTAGGTGGGAGGCTCGTCATAGCTTTTCTAGACACCAATAGAGTTGGCCAGGTCAGCATACGGATCTAAATAGAAAACCATCTTTGACACTTTTTTTGACACCAATTGATCTTAAGAATTTGATTTTTGATTAATAAAATGAATTCTGATATTACAACTTAATATAATTTTTTACGAAGGATTTTAAACTGATCTCAGCATATTCTAACTACAGTCACATAAAATATACACTATACATTATGCAATTTGATATGCTTTTACTATTCTAAATAGCAATCATATGATATACTAAAATAATATAAGGGTGCAATAGAAATCAAAACATATATCAAGCATATCGAAGAAAAATAGCAAACCCTAATCACATTAGGCATGCTTTGCACCCTTAACAATGCATCAATTTGAGCATCATACAACCATGATAATACAAATTTCAAAATTAATATAAATTAATAATTTAATAATTAAAATTATGTATCATGACATATATAAAGTTAAAAATAATTTTTGAGTTTAAAGGATTGATGCTATAAGTCAATGCAAAATTTTTTTGGCAAGATATGCACAAGAATGATTCTATGCACAACTATTGTACTTGTTTGATCGAATCAGACAAAGATGGCTTTGATACCACTATTGAGCTCTGGTCATGTAGCAAAAAGTAATTTTTAAAAATTTTAAAATAAGTAAATCAATAGCTTTATCAAATAAAACTATTGAGCCGAACCCAAAATCCTAGAATCACTTTGCCGATCACGATCAAAGCAAATTCAAGTATGCAAAGAGATAGAAAATTATACTTTAATCTATATAAAAAAATGGCACATTGGTATTCTCCATAAGATCTCAAGGTAGAAGTCCTCCAATGGTGATCCACATGAAAGTTGACTAAGGTCCTTCCCAACTGGTGCACTACCGCAGCCTTATCTTCTCAAGAATACTGTCTGTTTCAAACTTATGTCACGATCGCACCAAAGCCCAGTTACTTTTGATCTCACCACTAGAATGACACCAAGAAGACACTCTTCAGATATCACACAATCTAGGACTTAATTTTTAGCTCCAACATATGAAAAAATCAAATCCTAGGGCACTCAAGCAACACTTGCTGAAAATCTCACCACCCTTGTAGCAATTTTTGCCACTCAAAATTTTTTATTTTTTTTCTTAAAATTTTTTTATGATTTCTATGTCCCTTCTCTCTTGTTCATCTAAAAATCTTAGCTAGAAATCATATGGGGAATCCCCTATAAATAGGGGACTAGGGGATGTCACATGGGATGAAGGGGTGCCAACCTTTGGCGCTCCAACTTCCCATGCACCAAATAAATTTACCGAGTGAATTTTTGATGATACAATTACTTAAAGTAGAAGAACTCTTTATCTTCTATGTGCCATGAAAAATTTAATAAATTTTAGAATTAAATCATAAGAGAATTGATCAGGAATTTAAGGTAATGCATATTAGTTAAGAGCCTTCATTAAGAAGGACTCTCCACTTCACATGCCAATTTAAAATAGGCAGCATTTATTTTTTGCTGGGTCTTCTAGTGGACATGGAGAAATCCTTCTCCACTTAAAACTAGTTCAAGTTGGATAAGGATCCAATCCAAATTGATCCAATCCCATTAGGTCAAAGCCAACTGGTCTAGGTTAGCTCAAATAATTTGATCTAAACCAATTTGAGAACTTGGGTTAATACAATGTACTAACATATCAAATTAATCCATAAAATTTATATTAAACTCTAATTAGATCAGACCAAAGCTAAATTCCAAAGTATGTGACCCATTGAATTTCAAATCTAGCCAGCAGTGGACTTGGACTTTCGACGTAACCCTAATCCGATGAGATTAGGTCACCCAAAGAGTCCCAATCAACTTAGACTCTTCCAAATTGATTTCAGAATCAAATTCTTTCAATTTTGTTAAGCCCACAAATCAAGATTAACATCTAACAATGTATCATGGCTATTCAAAAGATTTAAAATTTTGATAAAAAATTATCAAAATATCTTTTAATGGCAAGATCCCGTGTAATTCAATCCTTTAGTCAAATAACATCTCAGATGAGCTATGGACATGAAAATATATCAAACTCAATCATTTATCTTTATGTATCTCAATTTGAAGGTAATGATTTAGTTGATGATATATTAAAATTTTTTTTCTAATTATCATCTTGTTTTGGCCAAAAACTTTCGAATCACTGACCTATGAGATCGCATAGGATGTTCGCTCCCCTTATTAGGAGTGACTGATCCCTTATTGATCACTCATAACCTTCATACATACGTCACTATATCTAGAACATCCTATATAAGGATCAAAGAACCAAGTTAGGTAGTGAATCAAACTATGGATCCATGTACACAAGGTACCATGGCGATCTCAGATCAAAGGATCACTTACACAACTCTCACTAGAGAATTATCAGTTGACATGTAAATAAGACTCCATCTAATATTCTCTTGTAGGTCTATTCAGTGAACTCATTCTCTAATGAGCATCTATATTCTTATATTAATGTTACCACACAAGTGGTTGTGAGATCAACCACCCTCATTCTGAGCATACATAGGATATGCCAGTCTTATCGGTATCATTGATCCCCAACTCAATGTACCAACAACTAAGAATATTTTAGATCAGGGCTATCAAAGATTTAGGTCTCACTGGCGTGATCTTATCACGATCCTAAAATCATTGTCTGAACCTATGGGGTTCATTATAATCTTAAGAACAACAAGATGCAGTATATAATGAATCAAAAATACCTATTTTATTAAAATAAATATCAATTACATGAGTTTGGAAGATAAATTATAAAATACACCCTATCGCATTGTTAGATGTGTGCCCTAGATGCCAGATCGGCTGACACATTCCTGTACAGAACTAAGGGCAAATTTATAATTTTGACTATAAATGAATAAAAGGGTTATTCTTCTATCACATTGTGTACATTGTGTCTGTGATACATCCTTTGAGTTAGTGGGAATGTAAATTCATATTTTCAAGAGTTGAAAATTTAAGGCATGAATTTACATAACTAACTCATAAACTGCTCCTGACCATAGGATCATCACGAGGATGGTGATCGATTCGGAAGGTTGGTGTACGATCACTTTCTTAGGATAGATGAGTCTTGAGTCTATGGTGTGGAGATACTGGAGCGAGAGTACAGATATTCATTGAGAATGAGAGTACTGAGTGTGACCACCTCGAGCAGTCATAAGGAAGTCTACCTTCTCGTCGATGACTAGCTTGATGCTGTAGTTGTGTGTCTAGTTCATTGACCTGAGGTACATCGATGGTTTACCTTGAGTGTGTTATAGTTTGACTACACCATAACTCGATCTCCAAGCCATTCAGAACCCTGAGGTGTATGTTGGCTGTAGCATATCCATTGTAGGAATCAGATCGCACCAAGATGGGATCTATCAACCTTGATAGATGAGAGGAGTAGTCCTATAATGATCGAAAGATCGAGTCCTTAAAGCCATGGCCATGATAGAGTGAAATAATGGGAAAAAATTTTTCATTGGATTTCACATCGGACTCGGATCGATCGATTGATTCATATGACTGATGTTGGGTTTGACGAGTTCACCTTAACTCTAATTCAGTCGGGACTCATGATAGAGGAACTCAATCACACAAGTAGCTGCACCAAGAGGTTCATCTTTAGTTCTGATGGGTTGCCATCATATACTGTTAGGTATCACTGGTAAATTTTGGGAGCAACTAGAATGATTTTGATGATTGATCATTCTAATTGTTTGAATCAGAAGAGTTCTGGTCCATCGAAAGGAGTTTCGATGATGTCGATGATGAGATCATGACATGTCTCATTACCATACAGAATTGAACCTAACTGGATCACTCAAATAAGGGTTAGGGTTTGGATGTCATCAATTGGGCTACCCCAATTGATTTGGATAAGATCCAATTAGGTTCAAGGAAATTGTGCTAGCACTCAATTGAGCCTAACTTTCTCCTCGTGTAATCTTTTCTGTCTCTACTGAGCTAAATGTGATCTGGCTCATCCAGAGAACCTTGAAAAGGTTTCTCTCAGTCTAATTGAAGCTTGTCCAGCTCAGAAAAGGCTTGTCTTAATTCATGAGATGAATTTAAGACAACACCTGCTAATTTCTAGCACCTGCCAATTTCATTTTAGGACATCTGTCAAAAGTTGACATATGGGTCTTAAACTGAAGAGGATTCATTGGAGGATTTTTATGGAGTGTCCACATATCCAAACCACTTCAAATTAGGTTCCATAATCAGATTATGGTGTGAGCTCAATTAGATTTAAGTGGGCGCCCCAAATGGATAAGAACCAAAGAGTCCTGATAAACTTGGACTCTTTGGCGCCACCTTATTTGTGCTTATCCAATGTTGGCACCAACATAGGAGAGAGTATGGAAATTCTTATTTGATATGATCAGATGATATCACTCTACTAATCAAAATTTTTTCAGAATTTATTAAAATTTTTTGATTGGTCGAATGATGTGGCACTGCGCAGCATACAGGATCTATATAAACCCTGCTGCACCTAGGGTTTCGAGATAAAACTTGTTTTATGCAAAAAGACCTATTAGCTGCCACCCCCTCCCCTCTTCTCTACATCCTCCCTGCTCTTGTTTCTCCCCTCTTCACATCCAAGAAGTTGGACGTTCATCTGGCAAAGGTACAAGGCGTGGTGACGCCTGGAACAGAAGGCTGCAGGACATCTTCGACAGGCTGCTGCTCCAACTTCAGAAGGAGTTCTGAAGTACTTCCAAATCAGATATTGATCTAATTTTTGGAGCATAGAATTATGAGGAGAAGATATTTGAGATCATTCTTGAGTGGATACTGATAGAGGCCAAGCACTTGCATGGCTACATTAGAACCTCAGGCAGTGCTGCGATCATCTACAGGATAATTAGATTACCCTTGAGGTATGTCTATATTTCTTATACTTTTAGATTATTTTTTGATTTTAAATATTATATAATAAAATTATATCTAATAGATATTAGATCTGAAATAGTATAGGATAAAAATTTTTAATTTATTCTGCCCTAAATTTGATGAAATCTGGAAGATCCTACACAGGAAAAAGGCGGTTTTCCCTTCAAGTGGTATCAGAGCCAGGTTGTTGGCTCTATTTCAGATCTATTTTAGATCTAATTTTAATTTTAATTTATCTGATATTAAATGATTTTAGATATTACATCAGATATGATAGGATCTAAAATTAAAATATTTAAAATTAAATCTAAGAAGATCTAACATGCATGAGATGCATAACTAGACTAGGATTAATTGAATCCATGAATAGTCTTAAGTTTTATATTTTAATGAGATTAAAATATGAATTAAATATAATTTATTCTTTATTTCTTCTGATTTTATAATTGTTATAATCAGATCAAAAAATAAAAAATAAAATTTTAATTATTTCATAAAATTGATCTGTTGCATGCCTAGACTAGTTGTAGAATTATTCTAGTAACTTGTCTAGAATAGTTTTTATTTTGAATAGTTCAATTTAAATTTTATTTTTTAGATATTACATGTGATGTATCAGATATGAAAGCATGTTAATTAGATTGATTTTTGATACATGAGATGTATGCAAAGTATGTATTAGTTAGATCTTAAATTGTATATGTGATATGTTAATTTAGATCTAACTAGTTTTGTAGTTAAATTTATATTTTTGATTAAGGTGTTCCTCATTGCCGTTCGATCATAAGAACAAAGTAAGATTTTAAGATCCTCTCTTCTCATTCAATGGGGTGTTCATATGACGTGTAGGGGTGCCGCACGTTCATCCTTAATCAGAAATTAAAACTTACTTTTCTACAAAATTCTAGATCCTGAAATCCTAGGATTTATTTTATATACTTTATTTATGAACCCAAACTTAATTAATATATTGAGCTTATGAAATTAAGTTAGGTCTAAAATTGAGAATTTCATATCTAAGATATTTTCATAAGATTGGGTTCGGGCTTGGGTAGCTCAATTAGGTCTAGCGGTTGATCAAACCGAATTAAGAGTTGGTTAGGTGGGATCATGAAAGCTAATAATTGACCAGCCTAATAGGATTAATTCTGGGTCAAGGTCGAATCACATTTAGATGTGACTCAATCAAGTTAAGACCTAATTTGGCTCAGTGGTTAGAGCCTGGATTGTAGGCTAACCCAATTAGTTCTGATTCGACAATTTGGTGTCTAAGGTTAGTTGGGCAGATGCAACCGACTGATTTTTAATTGGGAGCTACTTGACTCGAATGCGTTCTTATCGAGTTAATGGCATATCCCTCCCACCGATCTCACTTACCTAGCCATATGTGTCGACCCAGTTCTGATTTGAGGTGGCTAACAATTCGAGCTGACCCATGCCACTAGGTTAGTCATAATTGTTATGACTATGTCAAGTTAAGTTTAAAGAGACCTAAATCAAATCTTCCTAAGAAAATATTAAATCTAGGTCTTCCACCATTGTGGATGTGCGGGCTCTTTTCGGGGTTGATTGTTCTTGACTGGTTACAGTGGCTCAGTTGCACCGAGAAGATGCAACCATGTCCATTAGGCATTGGATGCTACGGACTAGAGGATGGGTTGGGCTCAATATTTCGGATATGGTGAGGGACCCAATCAGGAATCTAGTTCATGCAAATGGTGGGTTTGGCTTAACTAAGGATTGGAGCAATATCCCGGATACAGTGAGCTTCATGAATTAGAGACCAAATTTTGGATGCACCATGATTAGAGAATCATTGGACAAGAGTTGTCCACTCATCAGTTGACCCATCACCAATAACTATTAGGTGAGGTGATGAGCCAGTCAGTGAGACTGCACCACCCATTAGAAATCACTAATCATGAAGATTTTCACATCTCTACCAAGAAAGTGTAGGGATCTAAGAAAATAGTGGGAGCCTAATTTGTTTAAAAATAAAAACTCTAAACAAATTGGTTGAGTCTGATTATAAAATCTAACTAGAAACTTTTGATTCTCTACAGGAAACATGTCTTCCTCAAACCCCCTGACCAAAATTCTAGACACTCATAGACTAACTGGACCAAATTTTAAGGACTGGTTGAGGAACTACAGAATTATTTTGGATTTCGAAAAATTGACTCATATCTTGGACCAGGACCCACCTGCCATGCCAGCACGTCCGACTGCTGAACAGAGAGCGTCTCTGAAAAAGTGGATGGATGATGATAACAAAGCCAGGTACTACATGTTGGGTGCAATATCTGATGATTTGCAGTGCCAACATAAAAATATTTTGACTACCCGCCAAATGTTGGCTCACCTACAAGAGTTGTTTGGTGATCAGAGTCACTCGGCCAAGTATCAATTATGTCAAAAACTTTTTAAGGCCAAGATACGTGATGGGCAGTCAGTCCAAGATCATTGTTTGACAATGATCAAGGATCTTGAGGAGCTTGAGAAGCTCGGTATCATCTTAGACAAAGATTTTCAAATTGATGTGATCCTTCAGTCCTTGTCCGATGCATATGGTCAGTTCATCATGAACTTTCATATGCATAAGATGGAATGTACCTTGGCCGAGTTAGTGAATATGCTGGTTACGGCTGAGCTTTTAATGAAAGGTTCAAAAGGCTCAGTTCTTACTGTGGAGCAGACTTCTTCCAAGAGAAAATCTTTTGAAAAGAAAAAGAAGTTCGTAAAGAAGCAGAAGGTGGATGGCAAGAACAAGAAGATAGGAACGAAGAAGAAGGCTTCTGAAAAGGAAAAGTGTTTCCACTGTCAGTCAGAAGGCCATTGGAAGCGAAACTGTCCTCAGTACCTGGCCACCATGAAGAACAAGAAGGATGGTCCTTCTAGAGGTATGCTCATTATCGAATCTAATCTTACGGTTTCTTCTGCATCCAGTTGGGTGCTTGACTTTGGTTCTAGTGCTCATTTGTGCACTTCTATGCAGGGTCTTGAGGAGAGCAAGAGGCTGAGGGATGGGGAGATGATCCTACGTGTCGGCAATGGAGCAAGAGTTGCTACTGTGGCCGTAGGAACCTACCCTTTGCGATTACCGTTAGGATTAGATTTAGTTTTAAGAGACTGTTATTATGTGCCTGCAGCAAGTAGGAATTTGATTTCTATTTCATGTTTAGCACAAGAAGGCTATGTGATTAGCTTTCATAAGGATCATTGTAACATATTTTATGAAAATAATAAAGTTGTAAATGGTTTTGTTATTAATGGTCTCTATCAATTACATGTTGATGTATCTGTTTTTAATATTGAGCAAAATGTGAATGCCATAGGAATTAAAAGGCTTAGAGATAGTCTAAATGATAAGTATCTATGGCACTTAAGGCTAGGTCATATAGAGGAAGACAGGGTTAACAAATTGGAAAAATTTGAGCTACTGAGTCTGTTGACTTTCGAGTTATATCCAGTTTGTGAATCATGCTTTCAAGGCAAAATGACCAAGCTCCCTTTTGTGGGACATGGGAAAAGGGCCACAGACCTACTTGCCCTAGTACATACGGATGTGTGCGGCCCATTTGATGTGCCTGCTAGAGGCAACTTTGTCTACTTCATTACTTTATCGATGATATGTCTAGGTATGGATATGTGTTTCTAATGAAACACAAGTCTGAAGCCTTTGAAAGGTTCAAAGAATTCAGACATGAGGTAGAAAAACAAACAGAAAAGCCCATTAAGGTTCTTCGATCAGATTGAGGAGGTGAATACCTTAGTCGGAAATTTCTAGACTATCTTAAGGATAATGGTATAGTCTCTCAATGGACTCCACCTGGAATGCCTCAACTCAACGGAGTTTCAGAATGGAGAAATCGGACCCTATTAGATTTGGTCCGTTCCATGATGAACTTCACAGACCTCTTAGAATTTCTTTGGGGATATTGTCTCATGACAATAATTTATGTATTGAATAGGGTTCTCTCTAAAACTGTTCCTACCACACCATATGAGATATGGCATGGTAAGAAGTCAAGTCTGAATCATCTCAAAATTTGGGGTTGTCCGGCTCATTTCAAGAGACAGCAGATGGATAAGTTAGAGTTCAGGTCTTTTAGAGCTCGATTCATAGGATATCCTAAAGAGTCATTAGGATATTATTTTTATATTTTGAAAGACCACAATATGATTATGAGTTGAAATGCTATTTTTCTTAAAAAATAGTTTATTCAAGATGGTGGCATCGAAAGAATAATTAAGCTCAAGGAGAATGTCTCCCAAGAGCAACGAGCTAAAGAACCTGAGGAACCTAATCAATCAGAATCAGTCCTAATACAACCTCTTCCATCTCATAGATCGACTAGAGTTTTTCATCCTCCTGAAAGGTACTTGGTACCATACAAGAGGATGTAGAGAAAATATTCCTCATGAAAAATAGGGTTCATGGTAATGATCCCCAGACCTATGATGAGGCGATATCAGATATCGACTCTGAGAAATGGTTAGAGGCAATGAAATCAGAAATTGACTCGATGCACTCAAACCAAGTTTGGACCTTGATAGATCCACCTGAAGGTATTGTACCTATTGGATGTAAATGGATCTTCATGGATCTTCAAGAGAAAGATAGGTACAGATGGGAATGTGGAGACATTCAAGGCTAGGCTCGTCGCGAAAGGTTATTGATAAACACTTAATTTAAGTCATTTAAAGCAAAAAATTATATTTAATTTATTTTATTTATTAAAAATTTGATGCTTCTTTTTATGTTTTATAGGAAAGGGATCATCGATATAAAGAGTCCGATTTGCAGATCAAAAAGATTCAAGTTTGAAGAAAATTAGACTTAAAATAAAATTAAAATAAAAGAAGGATGCATACGGTATTATAGAAAATGAAGATACTATGCAAGAAACTCAAAAAGGATATAGGCATCATTTTAAAGAAACAAAAGTTTTTTTTTGTAATTGTTGGTGCAAAAATCCGCTTGCACCGGAGAAGCTGGAGTCGAGGGAGTCGCGGTCGCCGTCGGGACCTGCAAAAGAAGTCTAAACCGGAGGTGGGGTTGCTTCGGCAAGACCCTCCGATGCTCAAGTCAGTTCTCTACCTCAATAAGAATGGAGTGCTCGAACGAAAATTTTAGCAGAGTTTTGGGATAGAAAATAGAGCTTATAGAATAATGTATCTGGGGTCCCCTTTTATAGGTGAAAAGGGGGCAGTAGACTGATAGCGATATCTGTAACCGCCTGGCAGTGGACTGCCCGGAGTCAGCCGGAGTTTGTTGCAAAGAGTAGTGGAGTGGGATCGTGGCCACCGCCGAAATGTGACACGAGGAGTCTGTTACAGGTAGTGGAACGACGTCCGTTGTCGCGACTTATTAGGAGGTGGGAGGAATCGTGTGGTATTCGTCGCAGGGAGTGGAGCAGAATTGTGGTCATTATGGTGATCTGCCAGGGAGTGATGGAGCCGCACGAAATCCATCACAGGAGGTGGAGCAGTGTCGTGGCTGTCACTGTGGCCTATCAGGGAGTGATGGAGCCATGCGAAATCTGTTGCAGGAGGTGGAGTAGGGTCGTGGCTGTTGCTGCGGCCTACCAGTGGGCCTAGGCCTATCGGTCGAAGCTCGACTGGAGTGTCTGGCGGGGAGAGGTGGCTAGCCACCCGTCTGAGAGGAGCTCAGAGTCCGGCTCCCATAGGAGTCCGGATGAAGTCTTCTTGCAGTCGGAGTTGGGGACGGGACCCGGTTCCCGTAAGAGTCCGGGTAGAGTCTTCCTGCAATTTAAGTCAGGTGCAAAGTTCGACTCCCATAGGAGTCCGAGCGGAGTCTACCTGCAATTGGGGTCGTGGGTGAAGTCTGGCTCCCATGGGAGTCCAGACGGAGTCTTCCCGTAGCCGGAGCTGGGGACGGAGCCCGGCTCCCATGGAGTCTGGGCGAAGCCTTCTAGCAGTTGAGGTTGGGGATGAAGTCTGACTCCCGGAGGAATCCGAACTAAGTCTGTCTGTAGCTGGAGTCAGAGATGAGATCTGGCTCCCGTAGGAGTCCGGATGGAGTTTACCTGTAAGTGAAGTCGCGGGCGGAGCCCGGCTCCCATAGGGGTCTGGGTGAAGCCTTTCAGTAGTTGAGGTTGGGGACGAAGTCTGGCTCCCATAGGGGTCCGAACGGAGTCTGCCTGTAACTGGAGTTGGAGACGAGATCCGGCTCCCGTAGGAGTTCGATCGAAGCCTACCTGCAATTAAAGTCAGGGGTGAAGTCCGGACAAAGCTTACCAGCAGTCGAGGTCCGGCTCCCGTAGGAGTTCGGGTGAAGCCTTCCGGCCGTCGAGGTTGGGGACGAAGTCCGGCTCCCGTAGGAGTCCGAACGGAGTCTGCCTATAGCTGGGGTTGGAGACGAGATCCGGCTCCCGTAGGAGTTCGGTCGAAGCCTACCTGCAATTAAAGTCAGGGGTGAAGTCCGGCTCCCTTAGGAGTCCGGACGAAGCTTACCAGCAGTTGAGGTCCGGCTCCCGTAGGAGTCCGGGCAAAGCCTTCCAGCCGTTGAGGTTGGGGATGAAGTCCGGCTCTCGTAGGAGTCCGGACGGAGTCTGCCTGTAGCTGGAGTTGGAGATGAGATCCGGCTCCCGTAGGAGTTCAGTCGAAGCCTACCTGCAATTAAAGTCAGGGGCGAAGTCCGGCTCCCTTAGGAGTCCGGACGAAGCTTACCAGCAGTCGAGGTTCGGCTCCCGTAGGAGTCCGGGCGAAGCCTTCCAGCCGTTGAGGTTGGGGACGAAGTCCGGCTCTCGTAGGAGTCCGGATGGAGTCTGCCTGTAGCTGGAGTTAGAGACGAGATCCGACTCCCGTAGGAGTTTAGTCGAAGTCTACTTGCAATTAAAGTCAGGGGCGAAGTCAGGCTCCCTTAGGAGTCCGGACGAAGCTTACCAGCAGTCGAGGTCTGGCTCCCGTAGGAGTCCGGGCGAAGCCTTCCAGCCATTGAGGTTGGGGACGAAGTTCGGCTCCTATAGGAGTCTGGACGGGGTCTGCCTGTAACTGGAGTTGGAGACGAGATCCGGCTCCCATAGGAGTTCGGTAGCTGTAGAAATCTGCCGTTGGTGAAGTTCGGCTGCTGGTAAGGTCCGAGGCAGTTCGGGTTGGTGTTGAATCTGGCCGGAAGAAGTCTGGAAGGGATTTGGGGAGTAGCCAATGGCCGTAGGAGGTCGACTGGCGGTAGAGCTTAGTGAGTGCTTGGGGCAGCTTGATAGACGACTGGGGGAACTCATGTTGAAGGAGTTTGGGGTGGTGCAGTGGGAGTTCGTCCGTCGGGGGAGTTCAGTCAGCACCGTGGAAATTTGGCTGTTGGAGAAGTCCGGAGAGGTACCATCTGCAGCCGAAAGCCGGATGAGTCTTGGGAGGATCAATCCTGCTGAGAACTTTGACTGAGGGTATTTTATACCCAACACCAGTCCTCCTACTTTCGAGTTCGAATTTTGAATGAAGGTAGTACAGAAAAATTTTCACAGCCGAAGTTATCCCCTCGAATCCCGTGCACGACCGCCCCTAGATACTTTGGCATTAAATGCGTGCGTGCTAAAGTCTTTTCGAATTGGGGCGGTTCGAAGGGACCCTTCGAAATTCCCGACGGCACGCTGGCCCAGATACGACGTAATAATGGCTCCGTCAGCTGTCAGCCGCTTTTAGCCGCCTGCCGAGGCGAGTGGGACACGTGTCGAGTGCGGGTCGGCCTGGGGGGATTCGCGATCATTATGGCACCGGATCCCAGGGTCTATTTAAACCCGCCTTTCCGTCTGAAAGTTCTACCGGTATCTGCCTTACCTTCGAGAGCCCTGACCTCCCTCGACGTCTTCCTTGGCCCTAGGCATCTTTCGAGTCATCCCTGTCCTCACCCTTTTGCATCCTCCAGAGTGATCTAGGTTAGTCCCAGAACCTTCATTTTTCTTCTTGCCACCTAGGGGGCCTTTTCTTCTCCATTTTCTTCTGTCTTACTCCTCCGATTTGGTTTCCCGCAACCTCTCACCCTTTGTCCCGTCCGATTTCTCCGAGATCTTTAGGGCTTTCATCTGAAGTCATTCGAAATGTCTTCCAGCGTCTCCGCCTCTAGCGGTTCAGGGAGTTCTTCCGCCTCAGCCCCCCGGGACCCCCATTATGTAGACGAACCCACATCGGAGACTGGGCTTCGCCCAGTTTTTGCGTCGAGCACCATTCCTTGCTCCCTGACTCTGGATGAACTCCTGCTGATAAGGGTTCAGTATGGAGTTCCTCTGGAGTACGACCTGGAGCTTCCTGGCCCCTCCGATCGGGCTAGGACTCCCCCACCTGGTCATTTTTGCCTGTATCAGGAGGCGTTCCGTGCCGGACTCCAGCTTTCACTTCCACCCTTTGTTGTTGCCCTTTTCCGCTTCTTAGATATCTCTTTGGCTTCAGTGGCTCCGAATTTCTTTAGATTTTTGATAGGGTTTCTTTCCCTTTGCCATGTAGTTGAAGTTCAGCCATCTCTTTCTTTGTTCAGGCATTTCTACACTTTCAAGCGTCACCCTTCGGCGAAGGACTGGTGGTATTTCTCCTCTCAGTTTGGCAAAAAGGGGTTGTTGAAAGGTGCTCCCTCTTCAATCTACAACTGGAAGGGGAAATATCTCTTCGTCCACTGCCCGGCCCTGAGGCTGGGCCTGCCCCCTTGGGGCTCTCTGAGGGACTCTATCCGTCGGGCTCCCAGCTTGGGAGAGGACGACCTTCAGGCTGCCCGAAAGCTTCTTGACTATTTCGCTCCTTCCCTTCCCAACCTTCTGAGGGAGCAATTTTTGTTCAACATCGGTTTGAGCCCCCAAGATCCTGCGAGTATTCCATCTTTTCTCTTCTCTTCTTTTCCTCCGTCCTCTTTCTTTCTCTCTTCTTTTCTTCTTTCTCTCTCTCTTTTTTTTTTTTTTTGCGTGCCACTTCTTTCTAAGTGGGCCAGAGTGGAGGAGATGAGCTCGGCCGCGCCTGCCCAAGCAGCTCCCGTGATCGACATTCCTTCGGATGCCGAACCACCGGCCCCCCGGGCCTCTTCAAGGAGCCCGCCGACTGGGGCTCCCATTTTGGGGGTCCGTTCCATGGAGGCACCCAGAGTCGAGAGGGGGATGAGAAGGAAGTCGGTGGCCCACAGGGAAAGTAGCCACCGAGCCGCCGTTGAAGAGTCCCTCTGTTTCGAAGAAGGGCTGGAGAACCCCTTCAATGACAGGGACTTGATCAAGCGGCTGATCGACGGCTGCATTCTGCCCGAAGTCATCGAGAGGATCGACCACGCTGACCCTGAGCAGCGGGTTTGGGACTCCTTGGGGTTTTTTCTCGAGGTAAACAAATCTTCATTTAATTATCTTTTTGACCCCTACTTTGATCCCCTAGCCGTCCTTGCAGATTAGGCACCAGCTCCTCGCCAACATCGAGGCGACGAACCGGGCGAGGAGGAATGCCATCCAAGCGAAGGAGCATCGTCGGGCTAAAATCGCCCATCTCGAAGAGAAGGCGGCCGAGGTAATCGCCCTCCAAGAGGCCCTAGAAAGAGAGAAACAAGCCCGGGAGGAGGAGAAGCAGACCTTGGAGGAGACGGTGAGAAAGGCGGAGGTCGAGGTCGCCAATTTGGCTGAGCAGATTCCAGTCCTGGTCTCGGAGGCCAGGGTTCTTGCAGTAGAGGAGTTCAAGGCCTCCACGGAGATGAGGGACCTGAATATCCAATTTGGCCAGGAGGCATTCATCAAGGGGTTCGAGCTCTGCCAGAAGAAGGTGGCCAGAAAATTTTTGGAGCTCGACCTCAGCTTCCTGGGTGAGGAGTCTGAAGATGAGGTCGGTCCCTCTCCTGCTACCGCTGCTGCTGCAGCCCCCCTTCCAGGGACACCGAGCTCCCCCACCCCTACCACAGAGGTCTGAGACCTCTGACCTTGTATTTTTCTTTTATTATAATTTTTTCTTTTCTTTTTATCTTTAAGAAACATTCAATCAATAAAGTTGAATTTCTTGTCGTGGATGGCTTCTCCTTTCTTCCTTTTCCCTTTCTGCCTTTCTTTCTGTGATGAGACGCGTCTTGATGCTTTTGTCTCCCGATGGCAGTGCCCTGCCGAAGCACTTCCCCTGCTCCTGGGATCCCACTGAAGTCCACGATCCGGCGACTGAGGAAGGAAGTTCTTCACTTGACAAAAGGGGCGAAGAAGATGGAAGGCGTGCTTCGCAGGTTGAGAGAGGGTCACTCTGAAGCCACCGCAGAGGCCACCCGCTTTTGAAATCTCCATGTGAAGGGGATCATGGAGTACAGTCGGAGGAAGGCAGACTTCACGAAGGAGCTTGAGGAATGCAAGAAGAGCGCCAGTGATCGAATTTGGGCTCAAGCTGCCAAGATCAGTGCTCTCAGGGTGGAACTGTCGGCCGCGAAGGAGAGGATCGGCTAGCTGGAGGAAAGTTCATCCCAGCTCTTGGCCCGGGCTGACAGCGACCGGGAGTGGTCGAAGAAGGTCTCCGACCTTCAGCAGCAGCTTCAAGATGCCAAGGTGAGCTATGACGTGCATCGAGCCGGCTGGTGCAGGCAGGTGGATGAATACAAAGGGAGACTCAGGGTGGCGACCGATGAAGTCGCCCACCTTCAAAGGCAGTTGGCTAACAGGGCTCAGATCTCTTCCTCTCGGGACTCCAATGAACTCCAATCCCTAAGAAGGACTGCAGAAGGGCTTTCTGTCGCCCTTGAGGAGGGGAAGGCCGAGCTGCAGCAGTTGAAGATCCAGCTGGTGTGTGAGCAGCAGGCCGTCAAGGATGCTGAGGTGGAATCCGAGGTCCTGAGGAAGAGGCGTCGAGAGGTGGAGAACGAAAGCCAGCGACTCCGTCGGGCACTCCAGGATGCGCTGCTGAAAAAGGGAGAGCTAGAAGAAGAAGTTGAAAATCTGAGACAGTCCTGGATAAAGGGGCGAAGCAGATAATTCGAGATTGGAAGGAGCAGAGCTTCCCTAGGGCTCTTTTTGGCCCTCTGTCTTTCTATGCATACATTTTCTCTTTTGTTGTTTTGTTTTGCTATCATCATTTTGTTTTTCTTCCTTTGGCCTTCTGGGCTTCGTGGTGTATATTTCGTAAATAGAATAAAAAGGGGATTTCGTGTTACCTTGTCCACGTACTGTGTTGAATCGTCACCTGTCGAACTTCTTTCGTCTTTTGACTTGTCCGACTTTGACGTCGCTTGGAGGTGTCCAGCCGCCGCTACGCTGACTTGCTTTTCTTGTCGTCCACGGTCATAGGCTCAAGCTTGATGGTCCGAACTCCGCATTACCTCAAAGGCGTCGCTGCTTTCTTGACCTGTGTCGAGAGTCTTCTTAGAGGCCGGAGATGTTTGGTGGGAACTTCCCATCTTTGTTGAGGCGAGGCTCCTTAAATTTTTGATGCGGTTTGTTTTTCGTCTGTTGTCGGCGTTATTCGCTGCTTTCCTTCTTAGTTTTCCTCCTCTCTTCAAGTGAAGATCCTCCCCTTGCTTTTTGAGGGGTCACGTAGAAGTGTTGAGGTGCCATTGAGGGAACTTTTCCCTTTACCCAATTTTATTGGGCGGTCGAGTTTTTGTTATCGTCGGGATGAGGTCCTCCTTCTGTTCTTGACGTAGTCGATCTCAGCTTAGGCTAGGATGAGGTTCTCATCCTGTTCCCAACGGGGCTGTGGGGGCACATAAGGGTCGTTGCAAGGGCCTCTCCCTCCACCCGGTCTAAAAGAACCAGGCCTTCGACTTTGCTCATGTTAGGGTGAGGTTCTCCTCCTGTCCCTAACAAGGCTGTAGGGGTGCATGTGGGTGCTGTTCGGCCTCTCCCCCCATCTGGTCTAAAAGAATCGGGCCTTCAACTTTGCTCATGTTAGGACGAGGTTCTCCTCCTATCCCTAACAAGGCTATGGGGGCACATGTGGGTGCTGTTCGGCCTCTCCCCCCATCTGGTCTAAAAGAATCGGGCCTTTGACTTTGCTCATGTCAAGGCGAGATTCTCCTCCTGTCTCTAGCATGGCTGCGGGGGCACATTAGGGCGTTGTTAGGCCTCTCCCCCCATCTGGTCTAAAAGAATCGGGTCTTTGACTTTGCTCATGTTAGGGTGAGGTTCTCCTCCTGTCCCTAACATGGTTCAGGGGGCATTCGAGAGCCGTTAAACGGGCCTTCCCCCGATCCGATCTTACAATAACCGGACTTTCATTTGGCTCATGTTAGGACGAGGTTCCCCTCCCGTTCCTAACATGACCTTGTGTTAATTGTTCGAAGGGGTCATCCCCAATCGTGACAGATCCATACCAAAAGGGAAAGACATGCAAAATTCGAAAGGAATTTAGATTCAGAGCAAAGTCGTGAGTAGTACATTTACAGATTTCTCGAGTTCCGCGATCATGGAAGGTCCACCCCTTCTTGAGGCCCTCCAGTGATGGAGTCGATGGTTCTGATTGGAGGCCGATCTCTGGGCTGCTCCTCCCTCCTTGGTGGTTCGGGTTACGGTAGGGCCCTTGGCTGATCTTCTCTACCCTCAGGCCGACGTCGAATGAACCTATCGAGTCGACCTCATCGGATGAGTTCCTCGATCTCATCTCGGAGCTGGATGCATTCCTCCGTGTCGTGGCCGTGGTCGCGATGGTATAGACAGAACTTGTTGGGGTTGCACTTCCCGGGGTGTGTGTGCATCCTCTCAGGTCTGGGGAGCTGCTCCCTGACCTCCATCAGTACCTGGGTCTTCGAGGCATTAAGGGGGACGTAGTTACAGAATCTTCTCGGTGGAGAACTCCGCCGAACCCCACGATCCGGACTTCTCTGCCTGCACACCCGAGGCAAAGTTTGGACACGCTTGTGCCCAGGAGGGGATTGAGAACATGGCCGAGCTTCTCTCGGCCCTTTTTTGACTGCGGGCTTACCCGAGTCTCCCACCTGTCGTTCTCTCACAGTCTCCTCGTCCTTTATTTTGAAGGCTTCTTCCGCTCGGACGTACCCTTCGGCCCGAGCCAACAGATCAGCAAAATTCCTGGGGTACTTCTTCTCCAGGGAGAATAAAAGGTCGTTCTTCTGAAGGCCGCCCTTCAGAGCGGCCATTGCTATTGACTGGTCCAAGTTTTGGACCTCCAGCGCGACGACATTGAAGCGGTTGATGTAGGCTCGAATGGACTCCCCCTCCCTCTACTTGATATTGTTGAGGGACTCCGAACCCTTCCGAGGGTGCCGACTGCTGACAAAATGGGCCATAAATTGGTGGCTCATTTGATCGAAGGAAAAGATGGTACCCGGCTTCAGCGTCGAGTACCAGTTTCTCGCCGATCCCTTCAAGGTGGATGGGAAGGCTCGGCATAGAATGGCGTCGGGTGCGCCATGAAGCAGCATCATCGTCCGGAAGGCCTCCAGATGATCAACCGGGTCCGAAGTCCTGTCGTAGCTTTCGAACTGGGGGAGTTTGAAGTTCGGCGGGATGGGTTCCTGCATGATCATTTGAGAAAAGGAAGGGTCAGTGCAAATATCCTCACCATAAGCGGGGGGTGCGTGGCGGAGTTCTTTGATCCGCTGGGTCATCTCCTGGAGCCTCCGGTCTAGGAAATCCTCTCGACTACGGGTCTCGAGGGTCCTCTGGCAGAATGGGGGTAGAGATCTTCCAGGGGTGGAGTCGTGGTCGGACTGGGGGCTTTCCACCCTTGGATTCATCTTTTCGAGAAAGACTGGGCGGCTGGCCCAAGTGGCGTGTCCCGTCGTCGGGTTTGGAGTTCCGACGATGCTCTTTCCGGCCACACCAATGCCTGCAGCTGCTGCTACTGTTGCATGGCCTGCATAGCTTCAGTTAGGCCTCTGACCTGCTGCACCAGCAGGTCGAATTGCTTCGTGCCAACTGCCGTCGTCGGAGGAGGAGGCAGAGGCTGGGAGACTGGAGGTGAGGTCGGAGCCTGTGATCTGGCCGTGGAGGCCGTAGATCGCCGTGTGGATGCCCTATGGGGAGGCATCAGGTGAAGATCAGGTGGGAGAAGGAGGAGCGGATGTCGGAGAAGATGACCAGAGGTGGTCCCGTTGAGTGCTCCTTTAAGAACAAGGGTATTGCGAAGACACAATCCCCTTCCTCTAGCGCCAATCCTGTTGGTGCAAAAATCCGTTTGCACCGGAGAAGCTGGAGTCGAGGGAGTCGCGGTCGTCGCTGGGACCTGCAAAAGAAGTTTAAATCGGAGGTGGGGTTGCTCCGGCAAGACCCTCCGATGCTCAAGTCAGTTCTCTGCCTCAACAAGAATGGAGTGCTCGAACGGAAATTTTAGCAGAGTTTTGGGATAAAAAATAGAGCTTATAGAATAACGTATCTGGGGTCCCCTTTTATAGGTGAAAAGGGGGCAGTAGGCTGATAGCGATATCTGTAACCGCCTGGCAGTGGACTATCCGGAGTCAGGCGGAGTTTGTTGCAAAGAGTAGTGGAGTGGGATCGTGGCCACCACCGAAACGTGACACGTGGAGTTTGTTACGGGTAGTGGAATGACGTCCGTTGTCGCGACTTGTCAGGAGGTGGGAGGAATCGTGCGGTATTCATCGCAGGGAGTGGAGCAGAATCGTGGTCATTATGGTGATCTGCCAGGGAGTGATGGAGCCGTGCGAAATCCATCGCAGGAGGTGGAGCAGTGTCGTGGCCGTCACTGTGGCCTGCCAGGGAGTGATGGAGCCGTGCAAAATTTATTGCAGGAGGTGGAGCAGGGTCGTGGCTGTTGCTGCGGCCTACCAGTGGGCCTAGGCCTGTCGGTCGAAGCTCGGCTGGAGTGTCTGGCGGGGAGAGGTGGCTAGCCACCCGTCTGAGAGGAGCTCAGAGTCCGGCTCCCGTAGGAGTCTGGATGAAGTCTTCTTGCAGCCAGAGTTAGGGACGGGACTCGGTTCCCGTAAGAGTCCGGGTAGAGTCTTCCTGCAATTTAAGTCAGGTGCGAAGTCTGGCTCCCATAGGAGTCCGGGCGGAGTCTACCTGCAATTGGGGTCGCGGGCGAAGTCTGGCTCCCGTGGGAGTCCAGACGGAGTCTTCCCATAGCCAGAGCTAGGGACGGAGCCCGGCTCCCATGGAGTCCGGGCGAAGCCTTCCAGCAGTTGAGGTTGGGGACGAAGTCCGGCTCCCGTAGGAATCCAGACTAAGTCTGCCTGTAGCTGGAGTCGGAGACGAGATCTGGCTCCCGTAGGAGTCCGATCGAAGTCCACCTGCAATCAAGGTCAGGGATGAAGTCTGGCTCTCGTAGGAGTCTGGATGGAGTTTACCTGTAAGTGAAGTCGCGGGTGGAGCCCGGCTCCCGTAGGGGTCCGGGTGAAGCCTTCCAGCAGTTGAGGTTGGGGACAAAGTCCGGCTCCCGTAGGGGTCCGGACGGAGTCTGCCTGTAACTGGAGTTGGAGACGAGATCCAGCTCCCGTAGGAGTTCGATCGAAGCCTACCTGCAATTAAAGTCAGGGGCGAAGTCCGGCTCCCTTAGGAGTCTGGACGAAGCTTACCAGCAGTCGAGGTTTGGCTCCCGTAGGAGTCCGGGCGAAGCCTTCCAGCCGTCGAGGTTGGGGACGAAGTCCGGCTCCCGTAGGAGTCCGGACGGAGTCTGCTTGTAGCTGGGGTTGGAGACGAGATCCAGCTCCCGTAGGAGTTCGGTCGAAGCCTACCTGCAATTAAAGTCAGGGGCGAAGTCCGACTCCCTTAGGAGTCCGGACGAAGCTTACCAGCAGTCGAGGTCTGGCTCCCGTAGGAGTCCGGGCGAAGCCTTCTAGCTGTTGAGGTTGGGGACGAAGTCCGGCTCCCGTAGGAGTCCAGACGGAGTCTGCCTGTAGCTGGAGTTGGAGATGAGATCCGGCTCCCGTAGGAGTTTAGTCGAAGCCTACCTGCAATTAAAGTCAGGGGCGAAGTCCGGCTCCCTTAGGAGTTCGGACGAAGCTTACCAGTAGTCGAGGTCCAGCTCCCGTAGGAGTCCGGGCGAAGCCTTCCAGCCATTGAGGTTGGGGACAAAGTCCGGCTCCCGTAGGAGTCCGGACGGAGTCTGCTTGTAGCTGGAGTTGGAGACGAGATCTGGCTCCCGTAGGAGTTCAGTCGAAGCCTACCTGCAATTAAAGTCAGGGGCAAAGTCCGGCTCCCTTAGGAGTCCGGACGAAGCTTACCAGCAGTCGAGGTCCAGCTCCCGTAGGAGTCCGGGCGAAGCCTTCCATCCGTTGAGGTTGGGGACGAAGTCCGGCTCCCGTAGGAGTCCGGACGGGGTCTGCCTGTAACTAGAGTTGGAGACGAGATCCGGCTCTTGTAGGAGTTTGGTAGCTGTAGAAATCTATCGTTGGTGAAGTTCGGTTGCTGGTAAGGTCCGGGGTAGTTCGGGTTGGAGTTGAATCTGGCCGGAAGAAGTCTGGAAGGGATTTGGAGAGCAGCCGACGGCCGTAGGAGGTCGGCTGGCGGCAGAGCTTAGTGAGCGCTTGGGGCAGCTTGATAGACGACTGGGAGAACTCATGTTGAAAGAGTTTGGGGTGGTGCAGTGGGAGTTCGTCCGTCGGGGGAGATCAGTCAGCATCGTGGAAATCCGGCTGTTGGAGAAGTCCGGAGAGGTACCATCTGCAGTCGAAAGTCAGATGAGTCTTGGGAGGATCAATCCTGCTGAGAACTTCGACTGAGGGTATTTTATACCCAACAGTAATCAAAAAAACCCAACAGAGCGTGGGCGCGCGGCAGTGCGGGTTCGCGGGGAGTTTTTGCTGGCGGACACGAACAGACAGACAGATGGATCTGAAAATTAAAAGAAAAAATATAATACTTAGAAATACTTCAAGAGGAAGAATTTGTATTTTCTTTATCTGCTTGTGATCTTTCCATTTCATCCATCCATCTTTTAGTCTTTAGTATTTTCTTTAGTCCCACATCTGAAAACCATGTAAAACTCATGCCTCCTAACACCTATAAAAAGGCTCTTGTACTCCCATTTGAGGATCATCCCAAAAATTCTTCTAGAGCCTTGCATAGAGGAAGAGAAAGGGACTACTCCATGAGCAGTTGGCTAGCAGTCTCGGGAGTGGAGAAGAAATTTTGTAATGACACAGAGTGGGTTTATTGTTCTAAACTTTCTTGTATTTCTTTATATGTAATAAAGATTATGCTTTTTATTTAAATCGTCAGGAGTTTTTTATTTGCTCTCTTTCATATGCTTTTATTTATGCTTTCCTGTTAGATTAATATTAGGAACAACTTTTACTTTCTGGAGATGCACCGTGATCTACGGGTATGGGGCATGCCGTGAAAAGAAGAATTGTTTACCTAGTACTTTTCGGAGACACGTCGTGATCTACGGGTACAAGTGTGCTAAGGAAAGATAGGTATTTTTTCTAAGATTAATCACATCTATTTAATTAAAAAAGAGATACAACTTTGCTAGTGCAAAATTAATTCAAAACTCCCAAGCTCTTTATTTTCTAATTACATCAATTTTAAGATAATTTATTTTTTAAATCAAAACAATGCTTCTTTCTTTTATTTTGCAATCTCAACTTAGCCCAAGGTCTCTGAGGATACGATCTCGACTCATCCTACCTACGTAGTGAGTAGAGTTATTTTTGGTGCTATCAACGACTACTAATCAAATTTTGGTGCCGTTGCTAGGGACCTTGGCATGGTTGAATTAAAAAAAAAACCCACTAAGATTTCATAATACTTAACTAAAATAGCGTAACTTCAAATATAAAAATTTCTAACTTGATTGGACACCTTGTTTCTTTGCATTGCATCTCCATAATTAACTTTAAGGGCACAACCCATTAACTAAGATAAGGTGGGGATTTGATCACCCTTCCTTGGCCCACAAATCACTCCCTTGCATTTGCATAACCTAGACCTTAATCTAAAATTAATTAGACATTGACCCCTAAGGATTTCGAGCTCATTAGGACAAGTGACCCTAAGAGTTGAACCAGGTTAGACTTGGTCAGCTAGCTGGTGTCTAGGCAAGTGGTTTGCGGGACGACTGGGCTCGAAGGAAGGTGGTTTTTAATTGGTTTCGTTCGCTGACCTAGCCAATTTAATTGGTATCTAAGGAAAGCAACGAGGGGACTCCCACCAACCTTACACTTATCTGGCCAGTTGGTTGGTCAAGTTCCGACTTGAAGGGCTTGAAGGCTAACTACAGTTAGGAGCTGTCTAGAACTAGGGTAACTTTAAGATAGAGAGTCCACTGCGTGCTAACTTGATTGTAATTAAAATCTAACCACAACTAATTCTTCTATTAGTTTTAGGACTTCTTAGGATCTCTTCTTTAGAACTCTTTTCTCTCTTCTCCTCTCCTCTTAAAAAAAAAAATAATAATAATCCTTAACAGACTAGGATAGTCCTACATAGACCTTTTAGTTGCATGTTAGGTCGACGATCACTAAAATCCAACTTGCAACCATTAGACTAAGAATTAGAAAAGACTCTTAGGACTATCCGAGTTAGAAACATGGCTGCACCTGGTGAGGCTAATCCTCCACGCTCATTGAGAGAATATTTCACTCCATCCTCGTATACCTACTCTTCATGCATTCAAGCATCTCCAGTAGAAGCTACCTAATATGAGATTAAGTCTAGCATTATTCAAATGTTGCCATCATTCTATGGACTTAGTAACGAGAACCCATACAAACACTTGGATGAATTTCTTGAAATTTATTCCACAGTAAAAATCTAAAACTTCTCTGATGATGCCCTTAGGTTGAAACTATTCCCTTTCTCACTTAAAGACAAAGCCAAGCATTGGTTAAACTCCTTAGACTCTAGAACTATTTCAACTTGGGATCATCTTCAGAGAGAATTTCTCAAGAAATACTTTCCAATTAGAAAAACAAATCAAATTAGAAAAGCTATCACTAGTTTTTCCCAATTGGAGGGTGAACTTTTTCATGAGACATGGGAAAGGTTAAGGGACCTCATTCATAAATGTCCACACCATGCTGTCCCTAAATGATAACTTTATCAGTATTTTTATGATGGTCTATCAGAGAAACACCGATAAATAGTTGATGTATCATGTGGTGGGACGTTCATACTAAAGAGTGAGGATGAAGCTTGGTAGCTCTTTGAAATACTTAGTGAGAATTTTCTACATCATATGTCTGCCACCTCTAGAGAACAACCCATGCTTCAACAAAAAAGAAGTGAAATTTATCAGATTAGAAATATCATGGATATCCATGGTAAGGTAGATGAACTGTCCCAAAAATTAGATCGTCTTCTAAATACTGGACAATCCCCGATTCCACCTAACCCAATCCAAGAAGTTTGTGCATTGTGTGCAAATCCGAACTATTTTGTTAGTGAATGCCCAGCCGCACCTCAATTTTCTAAGTTTGTGCACGAGCAGGTTCAGCAAGCTTAAGTCCAACAAGCTCGCAGACCAGGAAATGATCTATATTCGAACACTTATAACCCCGGCTGGAGAAACCATCCAAATTTTTCCTGGAGACCACAACCAGTGGTTGGCCCTGCCGCACCTCGACCTTAATATCAGGACCCAACATATTGTTGGGAATGTGTCCCAAAAAGCCAATTGTCAAGCTGTTGACGGTTAAGCAACCAAGTATTGTAATTTATTTGTTAATAAATAAAATATATTTGGCATTTTCATCATAAGCTTTCATCTTCAAATGAACTCCGTTGTTATGATGAAGTCCTTAGGACTATTTAAATTTGATAAAGAGAAGATTTATTGATTAGTCCTTAAAATAGTTCACGACCAAATGATAGGCTGTTAATAAGGACGACAGCTTCTATTGAGCATAGGTCGCTGTAGGCCATATGGGTTGGTTGTCCTCTTAACCAAAAAGTATGGAGATACTGGTATGGCATACAGGTGAGATGTACTGATACATCATCATTGAACGTGACCAACTCCAGAGTATTCTGCTGTCGAGAATGTCTCTGATGGGATATAGATATAAGTGTCCCTTAGACCTGAGATCGCCTCAGTGACTTGCAAGCAACTCACTGTGCTTTGGTACTGGACTAACTGAATTTCTAATTCAGAGACGGAAGGCTTCTGGGCACAGTCAAGTACTTGCGAAGTCAGAGTGTGATCGAGATGAGATTGACCACTCCAAGAGTTGGAGAAGAATGAGTCGCTGTATTTCAATTTAGCAAAATCTTGGCCAGGATAATCCATCAGATGGATTTGATATTTTGAAATACAATGTGGACAACCTGATCAGAGTTGACAGTTGAACTCTGGGGTGTCCTATGATCATTTTGGTCAAGGAGATGAATTATATGAAAACTATATCCGCATGGGTTCTAAGGATGTTGTTTTACACATTCGACCTATCTGATCGTCGGGTACCATTGCTAGATGGTCACTTCGATTGGTACAGAAATTTATTCCTATGCTACCGACTTAGGTTCAGACCTATGAGGTCACTGATGCGTAGTCGTTGATAGCACCAAAAATAACTCTACTCACTACGTAGGTAGGATGAGTCAAAATCGTATCCTCAGGGACCTTGGGCTAAGTTGAGATTACAAAATAAAAGAAAGAAGTATTGTTTTGATTTAGAAAATAAATTATCTTAAAATTGATGTAATTAAAAAATAAAGAGCTCGAGAGTTTTGAATTAATTTTGCACTAGCAGAGTTGTATCTCTTTTTTAATTAAATAGATACGATTAATCTTAAAAAAAATACCTCTCTTTCCTCGACACATCTCGTACCCGTAGATCACGGCGTGTCTCCGAAAAATATTAGGTAAACAACTCTTCTTTCCTCGGTACGCCCCGTACTCGTAGATCACGGCACGTCTCTGAAAAGTAAAAGTTATTCCTAATATTAATCTAACAGGAAAGCATAAATAAAAGCATATGAAAGAGAGCAAATAAAGAACTCATGATGATTTAAATAAAAAGCATAATCTTTATTGCATATAAAGAAATACAAGAAAGTTTAGAATAATAAACCCATCTCTGTGTCGTTACAAAATTTCTTCTCCACTCTCGAGACTGCTAGCTTAGCTGCTCATGAAGTAGTCCCTTTCTATTCTTCTATGTAAGGCTCTAGAAGAATTTTTGGGCTCCCTGGGCTCCCCCTCCAATGGGAGTACAAAAGCCTTTTTATAGGTGTTAGGAGAGAGGAGTTTTACATGGTTTTTCGATGTGGGACTAAAAAAAATACTAAAGACTAAAAGATGGATGGAAAGATCACAAACAGATTTCTAAATATCATATTTTTTTCCTTTTAATGAGCATCTGTTCGAATGCGTCTGCCAGCAAAAACTCCCCACGCCCGCCTGCTTGCAGTGCCGCGCTCGCCTCACGCCCGTGCTCGCGTCCGCCCGCACTCACGCTCGCATCCGCCTGTGCGCCTACCCGTGCATCCAATCGCGTGAACCATACGTGAACACTCCTCTTTATTTTTTTTATTCCAAAAAGAAACTTTTATTTTTTTACAATGACGCTTATATCCTTTTTGGATTCCTTGCATAGTATCTTCATTTTTTATAATACCGTATGCATCCTTCTTTTATTTAAATTTTATTTTAAGTCTAATTTTCTTTAAACTTGAGTCTTTTTGATCTACGAATCAGACTCTTTGTATCGGCGATCACCTTTCCTATAAAACATAAAAAGAAGCATCAAATTCTTAATAAATAAAATAAATTAACTATAATTTTCTACTTTAAATGACTTAAATTAAGTATTTATCACACCCCCCAACTTGAATTTTGTTCGTTCTCGAGTAAAATAGATATATCAGCATTGTGTACCGACTCGGTCTTGAATAAAAAGTTAGGTTAGGCATCCCAAAAGATAAATGATACTTGGTCAGACCATTAAAGAGATACTTCATTGGATTATCAATTTAACCCAATTAGTGGCTGAGTATTAACTAAAAAAATTTTAAGAGCTTTTCTTTCACCAACTCCCCACTTTACTCTTTAAATCCTCTAACTTAATGTGAGAGAGGTTTATTATCTTCTTGCAATTTAGTCCCCTTATTATCCACTATATATATATATATATATTTTTTTTTAATATTGTCCACCTTTTTACGCGACCACAACACTTACTTAGGCGAAGGGGCCCAGTTACTCAGTAGGAAACCAATATTTTTTTTTTTTTTTTTGCATACCTCGACCTTTTCACCCAATCTATCATGAAGCAGATTCTTTATTGAGATCAGTAAGAAGAGGGTTGTAGAATCACTCCTAAAATTTGGTCTAGTCTAAACCCTACCATTCATTGGATTTTCTTAATAATTTATTCCTCGATATTTCTAAAATTATCTTGATCGTTAATCATTCATTGTTTAGGATGCCTAATTGACTCTTAATCAAAATAAAATTTAGATACACAAAACTAATTATTTCTGACCATACTCGAGGATTTGATTAATTTTCTCCCCTCCAATTTAATCTACATTATCCTCAATGGAGTAGGAAAGCAAAGAAAATAAAATGAGAGAGTGCACCTGAGATAATTCTACTTCAGAAGTTGAAGATGGCTTCATTGATTAATAGGCTCTTGTTCTAAATTCCTGCAGCTGCGGTAAAGTAAAAAAATATGAAATCGTTGGGTTGCCTCCCAACAAGTGCTAAGTTTTACGTCTTCAGCCAGACTGAATTGAGTATTATGGCGGTATTGGATCCACTAAATCAATAGATTCAATTAATTCTCCATCACTAATTCCATCTATGTAAGGTTTCAATCACTGACCATTCACTTTAAAGGTGTTCCCCTGTTTAGGATTTCTGAGTTCTATAGCTCCATGAGGAAATACCTGAGTTACAATGAAAGGTCCGTCCCAACGTGAGCGAAGTTTTTCAAGAAACAGACGCAACCTAGAATTGAAGAGCCAGACTTTTTGATTGGGCTCGAACATTTTTCATGCAATGAATTTATCGTGGTACACTTTAGTTCGAGCCTTATAGATTCTGGCACTCTCATATGCTTCATTGCGTAGCTCTTCAAGTTCATTTAGTTGAAGTCTCCTATTGAAACCTACATTTTTTATATCAAAGTTAAATTGCCGTATGGCCCAAAATGCACGATGTTCTAATTCCACCGGCAGATGACAAGCTTTTTCGAATACAAGTCGATAAGAAGACATTCCTATGGGTGTTTTAAAAGCAGTACGGTAAGCCCATAATGCATCATCTAAGCATGCTGACAAGTCTTTTCTATCGGGTCTTACCATTTTTTCAAGAATATGCTTGATCTCCCTATTGGAGACCTCAACTTGGCCACTTGTCTGGGGGTGATAAGGTGTGGCAACTTTATGAGTTATTCCATATTTTTTCATTAGCATGTCGAAGTGCTTATTTGTGAAGTGTGTACCTCCATTGCTAATTATGGCTCTTGGGCATCCAAATCGACTAAAGATGTTATGTTGAATGAACTTGATCACGATTTTATGATCATTGGTTCGGGTTGCCATAGCCTCTATCCATTTTGATACATAGTCCACTACTACCAAAATATACTCAAATCCAAATGAGGAGGGAAAGGGTCCCATGAAATCAATTCCCCAAACATCAAAAATTTCTACTACAAGTATAGGGGACAGGGGCATCATATCTTTTCTTGAAATATTTTCTGTTTGCTGGCATCGCAAGCAATTATGACTGAATTTATGTGCATCTTTGAATAGTGTTAGCCAATAAAATCCACTCTGCAACACCTTTGCTGCAGTTTTCCTTCCACTAAAATGTCCCCCACATGCTGAAGAATGGCAAAAAGTGAGAATGCTTTGGAATTCACTCTCGGGGACACAACGGTGAATAACTTGATCGGGACAGTATTTGAATAGTTCAAGTTCTTCCCAAAAATAATGTTTAATTTGCGAGAAAAATTGATCCTTTTCTTATTTTGTCCAGTGAGAAGGTACTTATCCTGTTGACAAGTAATTGACAATATAGGCAAACCATGGAGGATGGCTAGAGGAGATTGCGAAAAGTTGTTCGTCAGAAAATTTCTCTTTGACCTCATCTATGCCTATCGTGTGTTCAACTAAGATCCTGGAGATGTGATCAGCTACCACATTCTCGGAACCCTTCTTATCTCAGATTTTCAGATCAAATTCTTGTAAAAGAAGGATCCATCTGATCAAACGTGGTTTAGTATCTTTCTTTGAGAGGAGATGTTTCAGAGCCACATGATCAGAGTAAACTAGAACCTTAGACCCTAACAGATATGAGCAAAATTTTTCAAGGGCGAACACTACTGCTAGTAGCTCTTTTTCTGTTGTGGTGTAGTTTAATTGGACATCGGAAAGAGTCTTGCTAGCATAATAGATCACATATGGCTCCTTATTGATTTTTTGGCCTAAGACGGCACCTATTGCAAAGTCAGAGGCATCACACATAATCTCAAATGGAATGGACCAGTCAGGGGGTTTATTATGGGTGCTATTGTCAGGGTTGTTCGTAATATGTTGAATGCTTTCAAACAGTCTTCGTCAAAGACAAATGGTGTGTCCTTGGCCAACAGATTGCACAAGGGTCTTGAAATCTTGCTAAAGTCTTTGATCAAGCATCTATAAAATCCGGCATGACCTAAGAAGGATTGTATTTATCGGACTGAAGTAGGGGGTGGTAGTTTTGAAATGACCTCAACTTTGGCTTTATCTACCTCGATCCCTCTTTCAGAAATAATATGTCCTAATACAATTCCTTTTCGTACCATGAAATGGTTCTTTTCCCAACTTAGGACCAAATTTGTCTCTATACATCATTGAAGAACCTTGGTTAGGTTCTGAAGACAATCATCAAAGGTAGAGCCAAATACTGAAAAATTATCCATGAAGACTTCTAAAAATTTATCGACCATATCAGAAAAGATGGCCAAAATGCACTGTTGAAAAGTGGCTGGTGCATTGCAGAGACCGAATGGCATACGTCTAAATGCAAATGTTCCATAAGGGCATGTGAAGGTAGTCTTTTCTTGATCAACAGAAAATACCAGGATCTGGTTATATCCCGAATATCCATCTAGAAAATAGAAGAAACTTTGTCCTGTTAGTCATTCTAAAATTTGGTCAATAAAAGGTAAAGAAAAATGATCTTTCCTAGTAACGGCATTCAGCTTTTGGTAGTCCACACATACTCGCCAACCAGTTGTTGCACGAGTAGAAATTAATTCACCCTCATTATTGTCTATTACGGTAATACCTGACTTCTTAGGTACTACTTGGGTTGGACTAACCCACTGGCTATCTGAAATTGGATAGATAATTCCAGCATCTAGCCATTTCACTACTTTTTTCATGACTTCTCACATATTCGGATTCAATCTTCGTTGCATGTCCCTATGTGGTTTTGCCTCAACCTCGCAGTGAATATGATGCATGCAAACAGAAGGATCTACACCCTTCAAATCGACAATTGACCACCCTATAGCCTCTTTATGCTTTTTGAGTACTCCGACAAGTTTGTCTTCCTGATCATTGGTTAGGTTAGATGCAATGATCACTGGAAGAGTATCATTGGATCCAAGAAATGAATATTTCAGTGTGGCAGGAAGAGGCTTTAGCTCTAGAGTAGGTGGTGCTTCTAAAGATGGTACCAGAGGGCTTGATTGAATTGGTAATTGTTTGTACTTTACAGTCCAAGGGGGATTGATGCTAAAATTGAGAGGTTCTAGTAAAGCATGTATTTCTTCAGTGTATCCATCAATATCAAAATTATCTATTCTAAAATGTGTTAGACATGCCTGTAAAGGATTTGAGTTGAGCAAGGCAGGAGCTTTATCTTCTATAACTTCCTCTAACAAGTTGATCTCATTATGGTTGTACACAGGTGGTCCCAAAGATGCATTAAAAATATTCAACCTTAGCTTCTTATTTTCGAAAGTTACATCCATAACTCTGGTCCTACAATTTATACAAGCATTAGCGGTTGCTAAGAAGGGTCTACCTAGGATGATTGGTATTTGGTTGGGGTTGCTACCAAATTCTATATCCAGCATAAGAAAGTCAACAGGAAAGTAAAATTCATCTACTTTCACTAATACATCTTCCAGCATTCCATGGGGTACCTTAATAGATCGGTCTGCTAGTTGTAAGGTTACTGTCGTGGGTTTTAACTCTCTAAATCCAAATAGGTCATATACAAAGCTCGGGAGAAGGTTGACACTTGCATCCAAATCTAATAATGCCTTCTTAATCGTGAGGTTCCCTATGACACAAGAAATAATTGGGGTACCTGGATCTTTCAGTTTGGGTGGGGTAATTTGCTGGAAAACTGAGCTGGCCTGCTCAGTTAGGTAGACTTTTCTTGGTATTTGTGCCTTTGATTTTCATTTCTGTGTACACAGGTCCTTTAGAAATTTGGCATAGGTCAGAACTTGCTTAATGGCATCGAGAAGAGGTAAGTTTATCTGGACTTGTTTAAACAGTTCCAACATTTCATTTATTTTTATACCCTTCTTATCAAGAGGCAGAGAGGATTCTAAAGCACTGGGAAATGGAGCTTTAGGTGCAGGTGCTGTGTTAACAGGTTCTTTCCTCTCTTCAGATTTCTTCTTTTCTGTTGTAGCTGAAATTGGTTGCTCTTGTTGTTGGATTACTTCAGGTTGATTTAAGATTTTTTTGCTTCTAAGGGTCATGATCGATTTGGCATGTTCGGAAAAAATTTCAAGACCAATGGAGCTTTCAGCCATGTACTGACCTTTTGGGTTATTAATAGGCTGACTAGGTAATTTGCCTTCTTCCCTCCTACTGAAAGCTGTTGCTAGCTGACCTATCTGGGTCTCTAGCTTTGCTATTGATTGCGTATGGGAGTGAAGGAGTTGGGTATTCATTTCTAGTCCTTTAAGTGCTTGCAGTACCTTTTCTTCGAAAGCCGAGCTCTGAGTACTCGGAGTGGGTTGAGGAGGGTTCTGATATTGTGGCTGGGATGGATGCCTAAAAGTTACATCCGGTAACCTGATCTTTGTTGCACCGAAGGAACCACTGGTTGTGATTTCCATGAAAAATTCGGATGATTTCTCCATCCCGAATTGTACGTACTAGAATAGGGGTTGTTCCCTGGTCTATGAGTAGTTTGGGCTTGATGGACTTGTTCTTGTACATGTTCAGGAAACTGTGGTGCAATCAGATAATCATTCACACAATGAGTGGGGCTCGAACACAATGCACATATATCTTGTATCTGACGGGATGGAGAAGGTGACTGTCCTATACTTAATAATCGATCTAACTTTTGGAACAATTCATCTACCTTATGATGGATATCTATGGCAGTTCCTACTTTATATATTCCATCTCTCTTTGGGTTTAACATGGGTTTATCTCTAATAGAGACAGACATATGATGTAATGAATTTTTACTTAAAATTTCAAATAGTTGCCATGCCTCATCCTCACTTTTCAGCATGAATATCCCACCGCATGATGCATCGACCATTTGTCGATGTCTTTCAGATAGCCCATCATAAAAGCATTGGATTAACTGCCACTTGGGTACAGCGTGGTGGGGGTATTTTCTAATAAGGTCCTTTAATCTCTCCCATATTTCATGAAATATTTCTCCATCTAATTGGAAAAAACTAGTTATGGCTTTCCTTATTTCATTAGTTTTTTCTATGGGAAAATATTTTTTGAGAAACTCTCCTTGAAGCTGGTCCCAGGTTGATATAGTCATGGAATCCAAAGTATGTAGCCAGTATTTGGCTTTGTCCTTAAGTGAGAAAGGAAATAATTTTAACCTAAGAGCATCATCGGAGAAGTTGTGAATTTTGACAGTTGAGCATATCTCAAAAAATTCTTCAAGATGTTTATAAGGATCCTCATTACTAAGTCCATAAAATGAAGGTAATATTTGGATTGTACTGGACTTAATTTCATATTGAGTGGCCTCCACAGGGGGCACTTGAATACAAGGAGAGTAGGTATATGTGGAAGGAGTAAAGTACTCCTTCAATTGTCTGGATGGATCATTCTCCTGATTTCGGTCCATATTTTTACGTCTGTTGGCTCTAAAGGTTCTTTCTATTTTTGGATCAAAAGGTTGGATTTCTGGTCGTAACGATCTACGACCAAGCATACACCTTACAATTATACTTTAGAGCAAACACAAAAAATTTTAGTTTTTATAATATATATATATATATATTTATAATAAAGTGAGAAAAGAATGAAGAAAATCTAAAGAGAAGAACCTAAGAATCTTAAATCTATGAAAAGGGAGAAATTAGTTTATGTTTAGATGTTAATTGCAATCAACTTAAACAAGCATAGACTCTCTATTCTAAGGTTAACTTAGATCTAGACAGCTCCTAACTTTCAAGACCGTCTTTGAGCACTCCAAGCTCAAGACTAACTAACTGACTCGGCCAGGTAAGCGTAAGATGTGGGAGATTTTCTGCTCGTTGCTTTCCTTAGACACTAACTGAGTTGGCCAAGTCAGTCAACAGAACCAATTGAAAATCACTTTCTTTAACCATTTGCCTTAGACACCGAGCAATTAGCCAATCTGCACTCGATTCAACTCTAGAGCTTTCTTATCCTATTAAGCTCGAAATTCTTAGAGGTCAACATCTAATTAATTTTAGATTAAGGTCTAGGTTATGCAAATGCAAGGGAGTGATTTGTGGGTCAAGGAAGGGTGATCAAATCTCTACCTTATCTTAGTTAATGGGTTGCGCCCTTAAAGTTACTTATGGAGATGCAATGCAAAGAAACAAGGTGTCCAATCAAGTTAAAAATTTTTATATTTGAGGTTATGCTATTTTAGTTAAGTGTTATGAAATGTCAGTGGCTTTTTTTTTTTTAATTCAACCGTGCCAAGATCCCCGGCAACGGTGCCAAAATTTGATGCGTAGTCGTTGATAGCACCAAAAATAACTCTACTCACTACGTAGGTAGGATGAGTCGAGATCGTATCCTCAGGGACCTTGGGCTAAGTTGAGATTACAAAATAAAAGAAAGAAGTGTTATTTTGATTTAGAAAATAAATTATCTTAAAATTGATGTAACTAGAAAATAAAGAGCTCGAGAGTTTTGAATTAATTTTGCACTAGCAGAGTTGTATCTCTTTTTTAATTAAATAGATACGATTAATCTTAGAAAAAATATCTCTCTTTCCTCGGCACACCCCGTACCCATAGATCACGGTGTGTCTCTGAAAAGTATTAGGTAAACAACTCTTCTTTCCTCGGTACGCCCCGTACCAGTAGATCACGGTGCGTCTCCAAAAAGTAAAAGTTGTTCCTAATATTAATCTAACAGGAAAGTATAAATAAAAGTATATGAAAGAAAGCAAATAAAGAACTCATGATGATTTAAATAAAAAGTATAATCTTTATTGCATATAAAGAATTAGAATAATAAACCCATCTCTGTGTCATTATAAAATTTCTTCTCCACTTCCGAGACTGCTAGCTTAGTTGCTCATGAAGTAGTCCCTTTCTATTTCTATATGCAAGGCTCTAAAAGAATTTCTGGGCTCCCCCTCCAATGGGAGTACAAAAGCCTTTTTATAGGTGTTAGGAGGGAGGAGATTTACATAGTTTTTCGATGTGGGACTAAAAAAAATACTAAAGACTAAAAGATGGATGGAAAGATCACAAATAGATTTCCAAATATCATATTTTTTTTCCTTTTAATGAGCATCTGTTCGAACACGTCTGCCAGCAAAAACTCCCCGCGCCCGCCTGCTTGCCGTGCCGCGCTCGCATCCGCCCGTGCGTCCAATCGCGTGAACCATACGTGAACACTCCTCTTTATTTTTTTTTTTCCAAAAAGAAACTTTTATTTCTTTACAATGATGCTTATATCCTTTTTGGATTTCTTGCGTAGTATCTTCATTTTCTATAATACTGTATGCATCTTTTTTTTATTTAAATTTTATTTTAAGTCTAATTTTCTTCAAACTTGAGTCTTTTTGATCTACGAATCGGACTCTTTGTATCGGCGATCACCTTTCCTGTAAAACATAAAAAGAAGCATCAAATTCTTAATAAATAAAATAAATTAACTATAATTTTCTACTTTAAATGACTTAAATTAAGTATTTATCAGTCACACACATTAGAGTTCATGATCTGATTGGATGGTTGATTAACGATTAAGAATTGTTCTAGGGTTAAATGATCAATGCTATTGACATTTAACACAGTGCAAGTGTTGCAGGAGGATCGATTAGCAATTCGATTGCTAATTGGCTTAATTTGATTAAGCCAATGGGCTGAGATTAAATCTAATTAAATATGATTTAATTAGATTTAGTTTGGGCTTGATTGGATCAAGTCTAATTGGTTTATTGGATAAGCCAAGTGCAAAGAAAAACTAGTCCTAGTTCAACTAAAACTTGGGTCAATCTAATTTCTAATTTGATTAGAAAATTAAATCAGATTTAAATCTAATTTAATCTGATTAAATTAGGTTCTTAATTAGATTAAGTCTTATTTTAATTGGATTGATCTAATTTTGATTTGATTTAGTTTGAGAAACCAAATTAAAACAAGTCATAAGATAGAATCCTAGTAAGACCAGGATTCCACCTTGCGCCACATAAGCCTTCCCCATGCCCTCTCTCTCATTCAACGTCAATCTCCTCTTATTTTATGCAACAAAAGCCCTCTCCCAAATCTCTTCCATGTTCACAAAAGGTTTCCTCTCTTCTTTCTTACATGGAAGGTGGTTTGGATCAAATCAAAGAGGAATAAGTTTGGATTTCAAATTCTATGAGATAAAATTTTAGAAATCCAAAACTCTTTCAATTTTGCACCAAATTTATCCAAATTTTTTTGAAATTTTCATAGCTTTTAGGGTACATATTGTGCACCCTTTGCTGGTGATGCATGCATGAAAATAAGGAGGAGGTGCTCAAGAGTTGGGCGCCCCTTATCTTGCCATGTTTGGATAAGCCTTGACTAGGTATTTGACCTAGACAAGGACTCTATCATATCTCTCTCTATAAAATGAGTTTCTTCGTGAAATTTTTGATAAAGATAGAGATTTGAGAGACATTTGAGTCATCCAAAAATTAGAGAGAAAGACCTTTAGGTCATGGAGATATAATAAACACAAGATAGGGTGTCTAGAGAGAGAAACGAGAAGAAGAAGAGGGTCTTCTTCTAGGGTTGTTTGTTTTCATATCTTTCCTCCCTCCATCTTGAGTTTCCTGAGAGTATCTCAGATCTGAAAATCCTTCTCCTACTTTCCATCTTTGGAAGAGTCCAAATCAAGAAGAAAGAGGCACCTGATCAACCATCAAAGATGAATCAGTGCAATACTAGCATATTGTGCTGATTTCCTGAAGCAGGACTTCTGATTGAGATTCGTGGGCTTGTGTGGATGACTCCTAGAGGCTGAACATGTGTGCGGCTTACAATATCATCCTCAAGCTCGGATCAGTGAGGTTAGAACATCTAACTTGCAAGGTAATAGATCTAATCTATTGTTTAATACATACATTAGATGTAGTATAGAAACATGTTGATATGATCAATATGTAGTTCATGCTGTATATATATATTTTAATTTTTGATTTAATACTATATAATAATCATGTAATAGGATCTTAGATCTAGAGATTCTCTGATTTTAGAAAATAAATTTTGATTTATTTTAGTCTTCCACTGTATGATCTTGAAAAAGTTTCAAGATCTAACCCTGAAACCCTAGATCTGGTTCCTTCACATATAGGCATGGACTATACCATCAATTTCAAAATGCTCCTCAACTGTCTACTACTGGTCATAGCTCAACTTTTGAGAAAAAAATTTTGAAAGCACTAGAACGATTAGAAGTCAACACTCAGACCCTTAACTCCCACACACAATCCATTGCTAAGCTAAAGACCCAAATAGGTCAACTAGCGACTGCATTCAGTAGGAGGGAAGGAGGAAAATTACCTAGCCAATCTGAGAGCAACCCAAGAGGGCAATTTGTGATTGAGAGCTCTAATACCTCAGAAGCTTTTTCTGAACACGCCAAATCAATCATGACTCTGAGAAGTGGGAAGGTCATTGAACACACTAGTAAAACCAATGAGACCAACCCTAAACCTCTAACCGAAGCCAAATCACCCAAGAACAAGGAGGACCTTAAAATAGAGAATGAACCAACTACACCGGAATCATCTTACTTGCCCAATGACACCCTCCCAGCAATCATTGCATCAGACTTGGGCCCTAATCAGGAAGCACAATTGGTTGGTATTTTGAAGGAACACAAAGAGGCTATTGGTTGGTCCATTATCGATTTAAAAAGAATTGACCCCTCCATTTGCATGCACCATATTCATTTTGAGGCAAATGCCAAACCTCATCGAGATATGTAGAGGAGATTGAATCCAAACATGCATGAAGTAGTAAAGAAAGAGGTGGTAAAGTGGTTAGATGCTGGAATCATCTACCCCATATCCGATAGTAAATGGGTCAGTCCCACTCAAGTAGTACCTAAGAAATCAGGTATTACTGTGGTTGAGAATGAAAAAGGTGAACTGCTTCCCACTCGCATATCATCTGGATGGCGAGTATGCATAGATTATAGAAAACTAAATGCCATTACTAGGAAGGACCATTTTTCATTGCCCTTCATCGACCAAATCTTAGAATGGTTAGCAGGACAAAATTTCTTCTATTTTCTTGATGGTTATTCAGGGTACAATCAAGTACCTGTATTTTCGGATGACCAAGAAAAGACTACCTTCACCTGCCCCTATGGCACCTTCGCTTTTCGACGTATGCCATTCGGGCTCTGCAATGCACCCGCTACATTTCAACGGTGCATACTGGCTATTTTTTCAGATATGATGGACAAATGTCTTGAAGTTTTTATGGATGATTTTTTTTGTGTTTGGAACCACCTTTGAGGATTGTCTCCATAATCTTTCCAAAGTTCTTAAACATTGTATGGAAACAAATCTCGTCCTAAGTTGGAAAAAAAGCCATTTCATGGTGCGGAAAGGAATTATATTAGGACATATTATTTCTGAAAGAGGGATCGAGGTAGATAAAGCCAAAGTTGAGGTCATTTCAAAACTACCATCCCCTACTTCGATCCGACAAATACGATCCTTCTTAGGTCATGCTGGATTTTATAGATGCTTCATCAAAGACTTTAGCAAGATTTCAAGACCCCTGTGCAATCTGTTGGCCAAGGACACACCATTTGTCTTTGACGAAGACTGTTTGAAAGCATTCAACATATTACGAACAGCCCTGACAACAGCACCCATAATAAAACCCCCTGACTGGTCCACTCCATTTGAGATTATGTGTGATGCCTCTGACTTTGCAATAGATTCCGTCTTAGGCCAAAAAATCAATAAGGAGCCACATGTGATCTATTATGCTAGCAAGACTCTTTTCGATGCTCAATTAAACTACACAACAGAAAAAGAGCTACTAGCAGTAGTGTTCGCCCTTGAAAAATTTTGCTCATATCTGTTAGGGTCTAAGGTTCTAGTTTACTCTGATCATGCGGCTCTGAAACATCTCCTCTCAAAGAAAGATACTAAACCACGTTTGATCAGATGGATCCTTCTTTTACAAGAATTTGATCTGGAAATCCGAGATAAGAAGGGTTCCGAGAATGTGGTAGCTGATCACATCTCCAGGATCTTAGTTGAACACATGATAGGCATAGATGAGGTCAAAGAGAAATTTTCTGACGAACAACTTTTCGCAATCTCCTCTAGCCATCCTCCATGGTTTGCCCATATTGTCAATTACTTGTCAATAGGATAAGTACCTTCTCACTGGACAAAACAAGAAAAGGATCGATTTTTCTCGTAAATTAAATATTATTTCTGGGAGGAACCTGAACTATTCAAATATTATCCTGACCAAGTTATTCGCCGTTGTATCCCCGAGAGTAAATTCCAAAGCATTCTCACTTTTTGCCATTCTTCGGCATGTGGGGGATATTTTAGTGGAAAAAAAACTGCAGCAAAAGTGCTGCAGAGTGGGTTTTATTGGCCAACACTTTTCAAGGATGCACATGAATTTGGCCGAAGTTGTCTGCAATGTTAGCAAATAGAAAATTTATCCAAGAAGGATATGATGCCGCTGACCCCCATTTTAGTAGTAGAAATCTTCAATGTTTGGGGGATTGATTTTATGGGACCTTTTCCAGCCTCATTTGGATTCGAATATATTATGGTGGCAGTTGATTACGTGTCATAATGGGTGGAGGCAATAGCTACACGGACTAATGATAATAAAGTTGTAACTAGTTTTATCCAACGAAACATCATTAGTCGATTTGGCTTCCCAAGGATGATCATTAGTGATGGGGGGACTCATTTTATGAATAAATATTTTGAAGTACTTGTGAAAAAATATAATATTACACACAAAGTGGCCACACCATATCACCCCCAAACTAATGGTCAGGTAGAGGTGTCAAATAGGGAGATTAAACATATCCTAGAAAAGATGGTTAGGCCTGATTGAAAGGATTGGTCTCTTCGCTTAGATGATGCATTATGGGCTTACCGTATAGCTTTTAAAACTCCTATCGGTATGTCACCCTACCGATTAGTTTATGGCAAAGCTTGCCATCTGCCGGTTGAATTAGAACATCGTGCACTCTGGGCCATACGAATGTTTAATTTTAACATGAAGAATGCAGGTTCTAATCGAAGGTTGCAAATCAATGAACTGGAAGAACTTCGCAATGATGCATACGAGAGTTCATAAATTTACAAGGCTCAAACCAAAGTATTTCATGACAAATATATCTCTAGAAAATCATTTGAGCTAAATCAAAAGGTATGGCTTTTCAATTCCAGGTTACGCTTTTTTCTCGATAAACTTCGATCCCGATGGGATGGACCTTTCATTGTCACACAAATATTCCCACATGGAGCAATTGAAATTCATGACCCCTGGAATGGCAATATATTTAAGATAAACAGCCAACGTCTGAAGCCATATGTAGATGAAATTGTATATAAAGAACGAATCGACACCATCTACCTGTGTGATCCACTTTATAATGAATAATAAACTTGACGTCTAGCTGAAGACGTAAAACTTAGCGCTTGTTGGGAGGCAACCAACGATTTCACATTTTTTTTACTTTACTGCAGCTGCAGGAATTTAGAATAAGAGCCTATTAATCAATGAAGCTATCTTTAACTTTTGAAGCAAAATTATCCCAGGTGCACTCTCTCCTTTTATTTTCTTTGCTTTCCTACTCCATTGAGGACAATGTAGATTAAGTTGGGGGGGGAAGAAAATTAATCAAATCCTCGAGTATGGACAGAAATAATTAGTTTTGTGTATTCAAATTTTATTTTGATTAAGAGTCAATTAGGCATCCTAATCAATGAATGATTAATGGTCAAGATAATTTTAGAGATACTGAGGAATAAATTATTAAGAAAACCCAATGAATGGTAGCGTTTAGACTAGACTAAATTTTAGGAGTGATTCTACAACCCTCTTCTTACTGATCTCAATAAAGAATCTGCTTCATGAGAGATTGGGTGGAAAGATCGAAGTATGCAAAAATTCTTCTTAAAATTTACTTTAAAAAAAAAATATTGATTTTCTACTGAGTAACCGGGTCTCTTCGCCTAAGTAAGTGTTGTGGTTCACGTAAAAAGGTGGGCAATGTTAAAAATAAATAAACAAATAAAAAATAGTGGATAATAAGGAGACTAAATTGTAAGAAGATAATAAACCTCTCTCACATTAAGTTAGAGGATTTAAAGAGTAAAGTGGGGAGTTGGTGAAAGAAAAGCTTTTGAAATTTTTTTAGTTAATACTCAGTCACTAATTGGGTCAAATTGATAATCCAATGAAGTATCTTTTTAATGGTCTGACCAGGTATTATCTACCTTTTGAGATGCCTAACTTAACTTTTTATTCAAGATCGAGTCGGTACACAATGCTGATATATCTATTTTACTCGAGGACGAGCAAAATTCAAGTTGGAGGGTGTGATAAATACTTAATTTAAGATATTTTAAGCAAAAAATTATATTTAATTTATTTTATTTATTAAGAATTTGATGTTTCTTTTTATATTTTACAGGAAAGAGATTGCCGATACAAAGAGTCTGATTCGCAGATCAAAAAGACTCAAGTTTGAAGAAAATTAGACTTAAAATAAAATTAAAATAAAAGAAGGATGCATACGGTATTATAGAAAATGAAGATACTATGCAAAGAACCCAAAAAAGATATAGACATCATTTTAAAGAAACAAAAGTTTCTTTTTGTAATAAAAAAAAACCAGCAGAGCGTGGGCACGTGGCAGTGCGGGTTCGCGGAGAGTTTTTGCTGGCGAACGCGAACAGATGGACAGATGGATCTGAAAATTAAAGAAAAAAATATAATACTTGAAAATACTTCAAGAAGAAGAATTTGTATTTTCTTTATCTGCTTGTGATCTTTCCATTTCATCCATCCATCTTTTAGTCTTTAGTATTTTCTTTAGTTCCACATCTGAAAACCATGTAAAACTCATCCCTCCTAACACCTATAAAAAGGCTCTTGTACTCCCATTTGAGGATCATCTCAGAAATTCTTCTAGAGCCTTGCATAGAGGAAGAGAAAGGGGCTACTCTATGAGTAGCTAGGCTAGCAGTCTCGGGAGTGGAGAAGAAATTTTGTAACAACACAGAGTGAGTTTATTGTTCTAAACTTTCTTGTATTTCTTTATATGCAATAATGATTATGCTTTTTATTTAAATCATCATGAGTTCTTTGTTTGCTCTCTTTCATATGCTTTTATTTATGCTTTCCTATTAGATTAATATTAGGAACAACTTTTATTTTTCGGAGACACGCCGTGATCTACGGGTACGGAGCGTGCCGAGGAAAGAAAAGTTGTTTACCTAGTACTTTTCGGAGACACACCGTGATCTACGGGTACGGGGTGTACCGAGGAAAGATAGGTATTTTTTCTAAGATTAATCGTATCTATTTAATTAAAAAAGAGATACAACTCTGCTAGTGCAAAATTAATTCAAAACTCTCGAGCTCTTTATTTTTTAATTACATCAATTTTAAGATAATTTATTTTCTAAATCAAAACAATGCTTCTTTCTTTTATTTTGTAATCTCAACTTAGACCAAGGTCCCTGAGGATACGATCTCGACTCATCCTACCTACGTAGTGAGTAGAGTTATTTTTGGTGCTATCAACGACTACGCATCAGTTATAGTCAGTGCGAAGGCATTGACTATCAGGATACCTTCTCGTCCGTAGCCATGCTAAAATCCATCCACACATTGCTTGCTGTTGCAGCCTATTTCGATTATGAAATATGACAAATAGACGTGAAAATGACGTTCTTAAATAGATATCTTGAGGAAGATATCTATATAGAATAGCCACTTGGTTTCACATCCAGTGATGATGATCACAAGGTCTACAAACTACAAAGGTCCATTTATGGACTTAAGCAAGCATCTCGGAGTTGAAATACTCGTTTCAATGATGTGATCAAAATGTTTGGTTTCATCAAGAACGAGGAGGAACCATGTGTGTTCAAAAAGATCAGTGGGAGTGCAGTTGTCTTCCTCATATTGTACGTGGATGACATCCTCCTAATTGAGAATGACATTCCCATGTTGACCTCAGTCAAAGTATGGTTGTCTAAGGAGTTCTCTATGAAAGATCAAGGAGAGGCATCCTTTATACTGGGTATTAAGGTCTATAGAGATAGACCAAATAGAATGCTAGGACTTTCACAGAAAATATACATAGAGGAGGTGCTAAAGAGGTTTAGCATGAAAAACTCCAAAAGAGATTTATTGCCTTTTAGACATGGCATTCATCTCTCCAAGAAGATGTGCCCTAGCACACCTAAGGAGATTGAACGCATGAGCAAGATCCCTTATGCTTCGACAATAGGGAGCCTCATATATGCCATGCTATGTACACGACCTGATATAGCCCATGCTGTGAGTGTCACAAGCAGATATTAGTCGAATCCAGATGAAGAGCACTGGACTTCTATGAAATGTATCCTTAAGTACTTGAGAAGGACTAAGGATATGTTTCTAGTCTTTGGGAATGGAGAACTCCAGATTCAGAAATTTACAGACTCAGACTTTATGTCTGATATAGATGATCGAAAGTCGACATCTGTGAGTCTGTTCATTTGCAATGGTGGTGCAGTTAGCTGAAAGAATTTCAAGCAAATGGTGATTGCAGATTCCACCATGGAGGCAGAGTATATTGCTGTATCGAAAGATGCAAAGGAGGCATTCTGGTACAAGAAGTTTGCCGCAGAGCTTAGAGTGATGTCATCCGATGCCATCCCTTTTTACTGCGACAATAATGGTGCCATAGCCCTAGCAAAGGAGCCAAGATCTTACCAGAAGTTCAAGCACATCGAGCGGCGATTCCATCTGATCCATGATTACCTCGAAAAAGGTTATGTCGAGGTCAAGAGAGTCGACTCCACAGATAATGTGGCAGACCCGCTGACTAAACCATTGGGTCAATAGAAGATTGAAGCCCACCTTGAGAAAATGGGACTTAGATATGTAGCCAATTGGCATTAGGTCAAGTGGGAGTTTGTTAGATGTGTGCTCTAGATGCCAGATCGACTGACACATTCCTATACAAAACTAAGGGCAAATTTATAATTTTAACTATAAATAAATAAAAAGATTATTCTTCTATCACATTGTGTACATTGTGTTTGTGAAACATCCTTTGAGTTAGTGAGAATGTAAATTCATATTTTTAAGAGTTAAAAATTTAAGGCAAGAATTTACATAACTAACTCATAAACTGCTCCTGACCATAGGATCATCACGAGGATGGTGATCGATCCAGAAGGTTGGTGTACGATCACTTCCTTAGGATAGATGAGTCTTGAGTCTACAGTGTGGAAACACTAGAGTGAGAGTACAGGTATTCATTGAGAATGAGAGTACTGAGTGTGACCACCTCGAGCAGTCATAAAAAAGTCTACCTTCTCATCGATGACTAGCTTGATGCTGCAGTTGTGTGTCTAGTTCTTTGACCTGAGGTGCATCGATGGTTCACCTTGAGTGTGTTATAGTTTGACTACACCATAACTCGATCTCCTAGCCATTCGAAATCCTGAGGTGTATGTTGGCTGTAGCATATCCATTGTAGGAACCAGATCGCACCAAGATGGGATCTATCAACCTCGATAGATGAGAGGAGTAGTTCTATGATGATCGAAAGATCGAGTCCTTAAGCCCATGACCATGGCAGAGTGAAATAATGGAAAAGAGTTTTCCATTGGGTTTCACATCGGACTCGGATCGATCGATTGATTCATATGACTGATGTTAGGTTTGACGAGTTCACCTTAATCCTAATTCAGTCGGGACTCATGATAGAGGAACTCAATCACACAGGTAGCTACACCAAGAGATTCATCTTCAGTTCTGATGGGTTGCCACCATATACTGCTAGGTGTCACTGATAGATTTTGAAAGAAATTAGAATGATTTTGATGATCGATCATTCTAATTGTCTGAATCAGAAGAGTTCTGGTCCATCGAAAGGAGTTTCGATGATGTCGATGATGAGATCATGACATGTCTCATTACCATACAGAATTGAACCTAACTGGGTCACACAACCAAGAGTTAGGGTTTGGATATCATCAATTGGGCTACCCTAATTGATTTGGATAAGATCCAATTAGGTTCAAGGAAATCATGCTAGCACTCGATTGAGCCTAACTTTCTCCTCGTGTAATCTTTCTGTCTCTACTGAGCCAAATGTGATCTGGTTCATCTAGAGAACCTTGAGAAGATTTTTCTCAGTCTAATTGAAGCTTGTCCAGCTCAGAAAAAGCTTGTCTTAATTCATGAGAGAATTTAGGACAACACCTGCTAATTTCTAGCACCTGTCAATTTCATTTTAGGACATCTATCAAAAGTTGACATATGGGTCTTAAACTGAAGAGGATTCATTGAAAAATTTTTGTGGAGTGTCCACATATCCAAACCACTTCAAATTGGGTACCATAATCAGATTATGGCATGAGGTCAATTGGATTTAAGTGGACGCCCTAAATGGATAAAAACCAAAGAGTCCTGATAAACTTGGACTCTTTGGCACCACCTTATTTGTGCTTATCCAATGTTGGTGCCAACATAGGAGAAAGCATGAGGATTTCTATCTGATGTGATCAGATGACATCACTCCATCAATCAGAATTTTTCTAAAATTTATTAGAATTTTTTGATTGGTCGAATGATGTGGCACTGCGCAGCATACAGGATCTATATAAACCCTGCTGCACCTAGGGTTTCGAGATAGAACTTGTTTTATGCAAAAAAACCTATTAACTGCCACCCCCTCCCCTCTTCTCCACATCCTTCCTGCTCTCTTTTCTCCCCTCTTCACATCCAAGAAGTTGGACATTCATCTGGCAAAGGTACAAGGCGTGGTGATGCTTGAAACAAAAGGCTGCAGGACATCTTCGACAGGCTGCTGCTCTAACTTCAGAAGGAGTTCTGAAGTACTTCCAAATCAGATATTGATCTAATTTTTGGAGCATAGAATCATGAGGAGAAGATGTTCCAGCTCCTACCTAAGTAGATACTGGTAGAGGCCAGGTGCTTACGTAGCTACATCAGAACCTCAGGCAGTGCTGCGATCATCTACAGGGTAATTAGATTACCCTTGAGGTATGTCTATATTTCTCATACTTTTAGATTTAATTTTAGATTTTAAATATTAGATAATAAAATTAGATCTAATAGATATTAGATCTAAAATAATATAGGATAAAAATTTTTAATTTATTCCACCCCAGATTTGATGAAATCTGGAAGATCCTACACAGGAAAAAGGCAATTATTCCTTCACGCATCCCATATGTGATTGGCTTGTAGGGCATAATTCTTTCAGTCTATATGTATTTTTAACCCTAAGTCTAACCCATTAGAAGGACCTGATTCATGCTAACCCTTTGTCCATCACTTTATGTGGTATCTTTATGATCTTCAATTCTCAAATTTACATCATTCAAAACTTAATTCATTATTAAGAGTGTAAAATGTGTGTTTCAGTCTGTAGAACTATTCTACAAAGATTTCAGGTGAAGCATACCATATATTTCAACATATAAAAATAAATTTTTATAATATATTTTATAATTAAACATACATAGATATGATTTAAACTTCATACATACATCTCATATATCATGACAACTTTTAGATCTATACTGTTTACATCATATGTAGCATACAATTCAGATCTAAAATAATTTTATATCTAAATTTTATCCTATTGTAATGAATCATAAATCACTTTAGATCTAATCCAAATATATTTATGATTAATACAATACATAAAAATTTATTCGCTTTTCTTTTTCATGAAATCGGATCACAATGACACCCCCACACGTCATAAGAGAACCCAACGAATAGGCAAAAAAAAAAAAAAAATCTCTTTAGTCTCCTATGATTGGATGGACTAGTGATCTCAATAATCCAAATATTAGGCTACTAAGATTTGAAATCTAATTTCATACATAATTGCATCAATATGTAATTATTGATAAAACTATTTTATGTCATGAACATATCCTTGATCTTATCAATTATTTTCTTCATCTAATCTAATTAGATTTAATGTATTATATATATCATATCAGATCTGAAATATATCTTATACTGATTATAAAATATCAATTTCAGATTTAATATCATATAAAAAATTAATTAGATACAAATATGAATGCATAAGGAATAAATTTCTGATAAAATCTGTTTTCATGCAGTGCTGAATTTCGATAGGATTCAAATCTAAATATCTATCAAAATAGATCTAATTTAGATCTAAAATAAACTTTACTTCATAAGAGAAATAATAATATTAAAATTTTATTAAAATAAATTTAAAATAAATTTTAATTCATATTATTATTTCATAAAAAATTCAGCAACAACAGAATTCTGTTATAATAGACTTATAACAACTTCAATCAACCATTGATTAGGCACCTCTAATCTGATCAAAATAAGATAAAAAATTTTATATAAATACAATTTAATAAGATTTAATATCTTACAAAAAATCTTAATCATATATTATATAATTATTCTCAAAAAATTCTGTTATGCATGCATATATTTCAGACCTACTCTAATACCAACTAAAGGGAAAGAAACTATTTCTCCTCTGATTGCCCAGGTTGCATCTAAATTTTTTTTTGTTTATCTATATGATTAAGGATCAAATTCTTATCTAATTAGCAATAGAACTAAAGATCAAATCTCAATTTATCTGGATTAAACCTTCATGCCTAGATATGCAGACCCTTTACTTCACATGCACGCTAGACGTCGCAGGAAAATAGGATGAACTCCAATCTAATTGCCTTCGCAAGCCAACCAAATGAGGAAGAAGATGTACTGGTGTGACACCTCACCAAAATATGGGATACCCAAGAAAGATCCACACCCAAGAAGAGGAGGCGGCTGAAGGAATCAGATCTAGGGTTTCAGGGTTATGTCTTGAAACTTTTTCAAGATCAGGCAGTGGAAGACTAAAATAAATCAAAATTTATCTTGTAAAACTAAAGAATCTCTAGATCTAAAATTTTATTACATAATTATTATATAATATTAAATTAAAAATTAAAATATAAAGAGTAAGAACTATATGTTGATCATATCAACATGTTTCTATACTACATCTAATGTATGTAAAATATAATAGATCAGATCTATTACCTTGTAAGTTAGATATTCTAACTTTGCTGATCCAGGCTTGAGGATGATGTTGTGAGCCACATATACGTTCGGCCTCTAGGAGTCATCCACACGAGCCCACGAATTACGATCAAAAGTCCTGGTCCAGGAAATCAGCACAGTATGCTAGTACTGTGCTGATCCTTCTTCAATGGTCGATCAGATGCCTCCTTCTTCTTGATTTGAACTCTTCTAAATATAAGAAGTAGAAGAAGGAGTATTAGATGAGACACTCTTACAAAACTTACAGATGGAGGAAGGGAAGAGATGAACCCAGCAACTCTAGAAGAAGACCCTCTTCTTCTCTTTGCTCTAACCCAGACACCTAGTTTTGTGTCTATTAGATCTCCATGCCCCATGACTCTTTCTCCTTGATGTTTAGATAACCCAAAGGTCTCTCAATTCTCTGTGTTTCATAAAAATTTCAAAAAAAAAATTATTTTAAATAGAGAGATATGAAGAGTCCTTGTCTAGGTCAAATACCTAGTCAAGGATTATCTAAACGAGGCAAGATAAGGGGCACCCAACTCTTGAGCATTCCCTCCTTCTTTTTCTACTGTGGACTATCAAAAAAGGGCATATATTATATTCCATAAAATTCACAAAAATTTCAAAAAAAAAAATAGATAAAATCAGTGCCATAAGGAAAGAGTTTTGGTTTTCTAAAACTCTATCTCATAGAATTTGAAATCCAAACTAATTCTTACTTTGACTTGATCCACAAACACATTCCATGTAAGAGAGAAAGAGAGAAAAGTTTTGGGCATGCGTGAAGACCTGGGAGAGAGGGTTTTGTCATATAAAATAAGAGAGAGTGGATATGGGATAAGAGAGAGTGGGCGTGGGGGGCTAAGGTGGTGCAAGGTGGAATCCTAGTCTTACTAGGATTCAATCTATGACTTGTTCAAATTTGGTTTCTCAAATCAAATTAAACTAAAACCAAATCAACCTAATTAAAATAGATCTTAACCCAATTAAGAGTCTAATTTAATCAGATTAAATTAGATTTAAATCTGATTTAATTTTCTAATCAAATTAAAAATTAGGTTGACCCAAGTCCTATTTGAACTAGGACTATTTTTTTCTTGCACTTAGCTTATCCAATAAATCAATTGGACTTGATCCAATCAAGCCCAAACTAAATCTAATTAAATTATATTTAATTAGACTTAATCTCAGCCCTTTGGCTTAATCAAATTAAGTCAATTAACAATCAAATTGTTAATCGATCCTCCTGCAATACTTGCACTAGGTTAAATGTCAATCATATTGATCGTTTAACCCTAGAACAATTCTTAATCATTGATCAACCATCCGATTGGATCGTGAAATCTAATGTGTGTGCTGCATAAGTCTGAATCTAAGCCAGTAGTATAGAAATAAATTTTTATACCAATCGAAGTGACTATCTAGCAATGGTACCCGATGGCCGGATAGGTCGAATGTGTAGAACAACATCCTTAGAACCCATGCGGATATAGTTTTCATATAATTTATCTCCTTGACCAAAATGCATATAAGATACCTTAGAGTTCCACTGTCAAATCTGATCAGGTTGTCCACATTGTATTTCAAAATATCAAATCCATTTGATGGATTATCTTGGCCAAGGTTTTGCTAAATTGAAATACGGTGACTCATTCTTCTCCAACTCTTGGAGTGGTCAATCCCATCTTGATCACACTCCGACTTCGCAAGTACTTGACTGTGCCCAGAAGCCTTCTATCATTGAATTAGAAATTCAGTTAGTCCAGTACTAAAGCACAGTGAGTTGCTTGCAAGTCACTGAGGCGATCTCAGGTCTAAGGGACACTTATACCTATATCCCATCAGAGACATTCTCGATAGCAGAATGCTTTGGAGTTGATCACGTTCAATGATGATGTACCCTTACATCTCACCTGTATGCCATACCAGTATCTCCACACTCCTTGGTTAAGAGGACAACCAACCCATATGGCCTATAGCGACCTATGCTCGATAGAGGCTGTCATCCTTATTAACAGCCTATCATTTAGTCGTGAATAGTTTTAAAGATTAATCAATAAATCTTCTCTTTATCGAACCTAAATAGTCCTAAGGACTTCATCACAACAACAGAGTTCATTAGAAGATGAAAACTTGTGATGAAAATGTCAAAAATATATTTTATTTATTAATAAATTAATTACAATACAAGGTTGCTCAACCGTCAACAGGTTGACGATTGACTTTTGGGATATATTTTTCAACAACTCTCACTTGTCTTAAAGCCACTTGGCATAGTATCTAATACCCATCTTCGGCTTGTGGTTGTCGAACTCCTTTATCGCTAGGGCTTTAGTGAAGGGGTCGGCTAGGTTCTCCTTTCCATCGATCTTCTGAAGGTCGACGTCACCTCGATCCATAATCTTCTGGACCAGGTGGAAGCGGTGCAAAATGTGCTTCATCCGCTGGTGTGTTTTGGGTTCCTTCGCTTGAGCTATGGCACCAGTGCTGTCATAGTAGAGCAGGACTGGGCTACCAAGGGAGGGTGCTACTCCGAGCTCGGTGATAAATTTTCTCAGCCACACAGCTTCCTTCATGGCTTCTGATGCTGCGATGTATTCTGCCTCACAAACAGAGTCTGCCACAGTATGCTGCTTGGAACTCTTCCAACAGATGGCTCCACCATTCAGAGTAAAGATATAACTCGACATGCTTCTGCTGTCATCATTGTCAAATTGAAAGCTGGAGTCTGTGAACCCCATAAGTTTCAAATCGACTCACCATAAACCAACCATTGGTCTTTAGTATTTGTCAAATACTTAAGGATGGTTTTAACCACATTCCAGTGATTTTCTCCAAGATCAGATTGGTATCTACTCACTACTCCTAGTGAGTATGCCACATCTGGCCTTGTATATGTCATGGCATGCATGATAGATCCCACGATCGAAGCATATGAGACTCTACTCATACGCTCTCTCTCTTCAGGAGTTGTCGGACAATCCTTCTTAGAGAGAAAAATTCTATGACCTACCGATAGATAGCCCTTCTTGAAATTTTTCATGCTGAACCTCTTCAGCACAGTGTCTATGTACGTGGACTGGGATAACCCAAGCATCCTTTTAGATCTATCCCTATAGATCTTCATCCCTAGGATGTAGGATGCTTCACCCAAATCTTTCATGGAGAACTGTGATGATAACCAAACTTTTATTTCCTGTAGTGTGACGATGTCATTTCTGATTAAGAGAATGTCATCCACATACAAGACAAGGAATACCACAACTGGACCATTTGCCTATTTATAGATGCAGGGTTCTTCTCCATTCTTAACGAAGTCATACGTTTTGATCACCTTATCAAAACTCATGTTCCAACTCCGAGAAGCTTGCTTCAATCCATAAATGGATCTCTAAAGCTTGCACACTTTAAACTCATCTGTGGATGTAAACCCCTCAAGTTGTATCATATATACCTCTTCGATCAGCTCTCCATTCAAGAAAGCTGTCTTTACATCCATCTGTTAGATCTCATAATCCAGATGGGCAGCTATTACAAGCATTATCCGAATGGATTTGAGCATTGCCACAGGGGAGAATGTCTCGTTATAGTCACTACCATAATGTTGACGATACCCCTTGGCAACCAGGCGAGCTTTATAGATCTCCACCTTTCCGTCTGTGCCCCTCTTCCTTTTGAAGCCCCATTTACACCTAATGAGTTTAATCTCTTCAAGTGGATCAACCAATGTCCATACATCATTGACCTTCATGGACTCCATTTCGGATTTCATAGCTTCAAGCCATTTCTCGGAATCAGATCTCTGCATTGCATCCATATAGGTGATCGGATCTTCATCGTTCTCATCGAGTTCGATGGGATCACCATCTCGGATCAAGAAATCATAGTATCTGTCCGACTGATGCGGTACTCTATCAAATCGCCTTAATGGTACAGGTATATTGGGCTCTGGATCTGATCTAATCAAATCCGACTCAAGTTCAGCTATTGGTGTCGGTCCTTCTACCTATTGAACTTCATCAAGTTCAACCTTAGAGGCAACAGTTCCTTCACCAAGGAACTCTTTTTCTAAAAAGGTTGCCTTTAGGCTAGCGAACACTTTTTGTTCATCAGTATGGTAGAAAAAATATCCTTTGATCTCTTTGGGGTACCCTATGAATGTGCATTTGTCAGACCTAGGTCCAAGTTTATTTGTAACTAATCGTTTGACATAGGCCAAGCACCCCCAGACCCTAAGGTGTGAAAGTGCTGGCTTACGTCCTATCCATATCTCATATGGAGTCTTAATTACAAACTTACTTGGAATCCTATTTAACAGATAACAGGCCGATTCGAGTGCATATCCCCAAAAGGATATCGACAAGCTGGCAAAACCCATCATGGATCGGACCATGTCTAACAGAGTCCGATTTCTCCTTTCAGACACATCATTATGCTGTGGTGTTCTTGGAGGAGTCTATTGGGAGAGAATCCCATTCCCTCCTAGATATATGAAAAACTCATGAAAAAGGTATTCCCCTCCTCGATCAGACCGAAGAGTTTTAATACTCTTTCCAGTTTGCTTTTTTACTTCACTTCGGAATCATTTGAACATTTCAAATGAATCCGACTTATGTTTTATCAGATAGACATATCCATATCTGGATAGATCATCCGTGAAAGTGATGAAGTAGAAATATCCACCTCTAGCACTTGTGCTCATGGGCCTGCATACATCAGTATGTACTAGGCCCAAGAGCTCAGTCGCTCTCTCACCTTTTTCAGTAAAAGGTGACTTGGTCATTTTACCAAGAAGACAGGATTCACAGGTTGGAAGTGATTCACAATCACTGACTTCGAGGATTCTCTCTTGAGTCCACCTGTTTATCCTATTTTTGTTTATATGACCTAGCCTACGTGCCATAAGTAGATATCTGATACACTATCTAATCTAGGATGCTTGCCTGTAGAATAGACTACGTTAACAGGTTGTGATAACATATACACACCATTGTTCTAATGTCCACAAAAATAGTAACACCATTCATAATGATATTACAAACTTGTTTCTTTATTGAAATTTTATAATCATTTTTGGCCAGAAGGCTTATAGAAATAACATTTAAAAAAAAATTAGAACAGAAATGACAATCATTAAGAACAACGGTATGGGACTCAAATACAAGTTTCAAGATTTCTAATGCTAAAACTGGAACTGGTCTTCCATCTCCAACATTCAGAAACCTCTCGCCTTGCTCGAATCTTCTACTAACCAGCAACCCCTGCAATGAATTGCAAATATGGTAAGGGATACAGATATCCAATACCCAGTCAGTTATATCACAAATAGAGGAATTGCAAGGAGTTATTATATAAATACCTTATCCAGCAACAGCTTGCTTCTTTCTCTACTTATTCGGGTCCAGGGAGGCAATGTACTGAGGATAGCTCCTCTTCCAGTGCCCCTGCTTCTTGCAAAAGAAGCATTCAGCTTGACTCTTATCGGGCTTCATCTTTCTGGTCTGGCCCTGCACTAATGTCCCAGCCTGAACTTGCACCTTCTTCACTTTCTTCTTCTTATTCTTCTTTCCTTTCTTAAAGGGTCAAGAACCAGAAGACGAACCTCCCACTAAATTCACCAACTCCTTGTGGAGTTGGTGATCCTTCTCAAAGTAATGAAGCAATCCCAGTAACCCGTGGTAGTTTGCTTCAGGCTTTGTCATTCTATAATGAGTGAGGAATGGGAGATAAGACTTGGGCAGCGAGTTCAGTATTGCATCTTTCCCAAGCTACTCATGCAAGGGAAAGCCGAGTTTACTCAAACGCTCCATCAGCTCGATCATGTACAATACATGATCAGTGACAAAGACACCTTCCCACATTTTGGCGTTGAAGATGGCACAACTAGTCTTGTGCCTCTCCACATCATCGGGCATGCCAAAGGCATCCTCCAACACTTGAAGCATGTCCTTTGGCTGAGCCGTCTCAAATCTACGATTGAACTCGTTGCTCATGACAGCCAGCATGATGCAGCACACTGTGATTCGATCACTGAGCCACTTCTGGTAAGTATCTCTGACTGTTCCACATGCATTGACAGCTGGCTCCTCAGGTGCAGGATCGGTTATCACATATAGGATCCATTTATGCTCCAGGATAATCTTCAACTTTTGGTACCAGCTATCGAAGTTGGATCCCACCAACTTATCATTGTCCAACAATGATCGGAGCGATAGAGAAGTGGCCATATCTGCACAAAAAAAATCATAACCTAATTAGTAATTGATTCATTAAACCTAAAGATTTGGGCTTTAATCAAAAGGTTTCTCCCATTATTTTATTCGAATTGGTAGCTTCTACCTCCAATTTAAAGAATTATCTTAATTTCTTAGTGGGTACTAGAATCCACTTAGACTGCACACAAGTCCAACTTTGGTTGGCCAACCCATGTACATCTAAGGGTAGGTTCATAATCAATTATTTCTCTAAATAATTTCTAGTAATTTTAATTTTTCTCCAGTCCATAATTAGTAGGCTTTGGCTTCCACTGAAAAGGTCTGGTTAGGTCCAACCATTAACATGACCATACTTGGCCCATCTAGCCAATGAATGATTAGGCCCAATTTTGGTTGGCTAACCTAACTACCATTTAGAAAGATGCAGTCAAGAAATCATATTATGAATGACAATTCCATAAGCCAATAAGCATCAGGCCTTTGGGCCTCCAATGATTATCCAACTGATGGACCCATTATCATCCACTTAATGGGAGGCTATGATCTAGTTATCATCATAACTATTTTATTTTAAGGACCTAATAATTTTAAAAGATTTAATTGATTTAGAGGAGGAGGTCAGATGAACCAGCTTATCATGATCCTCCCATTGGCTTCACCAAGTCAGCTTAAGGGAGATCATTAAAAGGATTGGTCTAGGAGCACCTAAATCAGTCACACTGATTTACCTAGCTGACATGGGTTAGCTCGAATAGTCAAGTGATCCGATCGAAACATAATTTCACCAAAAGGTCAGGTAAGTTCAATTGGTGGGAGGATCTGCCAAAGTTTGCCTTAGACACCATCATAAATGGCCAGGTAAGTGGGCTGCCAATTAAAAACCATCAATCTGATTTACCTTAGACACCAACTGATTTAATTAGTTTCAATTAGATCAACCTAACAGTTCGTGCTAGATCGCTTAGCCAAGAATCAAGTTCATTTGGTTCTCGTTAAAGATATGGACTTGACCAACTATAACTATTATAATTGATCTAGAGAATTCTTGACCTAATCTAAGACAATAATTGATTAGATTTAGTTAATTCTCTAATTAAGTCCATCTTTAACCTAACCTTAGGTCTAACCCAATTAATGGACCTAATTCCCACTAACCCATTAACCCAATGTGTTATGGTTTGTGTCTTAGGTTCTTCAATTCACAATCCTAGAACCTAATCAAACAACTTCTTAATTGTCAATTAAGTTTTGGGATGAGGGTTGGGGTTCGGCTTTTTGAAAATAATTTTCATGTTTGTAAAATATTTTTACAACATGGTTCTTACCAACCAAGTTGCATGTTTGATTCATAATCAAAATGCAAGTGAAATTAGTATGAAACTACTTTAGATCTAATCTAAACAGGTTCATGTAATTGAAACAATTTCAACTTTAAACTGCGTAAATTTTCTAGCCAAATATATGATGGTTCTTTGCACAGAAATTTTTAACAAAGAAATTTTATTTTAAATTTAAATATTTTTTAAATCTAATAAATCATAAATTTAATCTAGATTACATCTAATAAATTTATGATTAAAGATAGATCTACACAAACTAAGACAACCTTTGCACTATAAGGGGTAAACCTTACAGCAGGACAACCTACAGTTCGTGATTAATTTGAAAATTTTAATTTTAGATTTAACAATCAGATTATAAATTAGATCTAATCTAAAAAATAATCTAAGCATATATAAATAATCATGTAATAAACAACCTAGGCTCTGCTACCAATTGAAGGAACCAGATCTAGGGTTTCAGGGTTATGTCTTAAAATTTTTTCAAGATCAGGCAGCGAAAGACTAAAATAAATTAAAATTTATCTTATAAAATTAGAGAATTTCTAGATCTAAGATCTTATTATATGATTATTATATGATATTAAATCAAAAATTAAAATATAAAGAGCAAGAACTAAATGTTGATCATATCAACATGTTTCTATACTACATCTAATGTATGTAAAATATAATAGATCAGATCTATTACCTTGCAAGTTAGACATTCTAACTTTACTGATCTAGGCATGAGGGTGATGTTGTGAGCCACACATGCATCTGACCTCTAGGAGTCGTCCATATGAGCCCATGAATCACGATCAGAAGTCCTGGTCTAGGAAATCAGCACAGTATGCTAGTACTGCGCTGATCCTTCTTCGATGGTCGATCATCTCCTTCTTCTTGATTTGGACTCTTCTAAAGATGAGAAGTAAGAGAAGGAGTTTTATATGAGACACTCTCAGAAAACTTACAGATGGAGGAAGGGAAGAGATGAACCCAGCAACTCTAGAAGAAGACCCTCTTCTTCTTCTCTTTGCTCTAACCCAGATACCTAATTTTGTGTTGATGAGATCTCCACACCCCAAGACTTTTTCTCCTTGATTTTTGGATGCCCCAAAGGTCTCTCAATTCTCTATGTTTTACAAAAAAATTATAAATAAATTTATTTTAAATAGAGAGATATGAAGAGTTATTGTCTAGGTCAAATACCTAGTCAAAGATTATCCAAATGAGGCAAGACAAAGGGTGCCCAACTCTTGGGCGTCCCCTCCTTCTTTTTCTACCATGGACTACCAGCAAAAGGTGTATATTATGTTCCATAAAATTTATAAAAATCTCAAAAAAAATTTAGATAAAATCAGTGTCATAAGGAAAGAGTTTTGATTTTCTAAAACTCTATCTCATAGAATTTGAAATCCGAACTAATTCTTACTTTGACTTGATCCACATATTAGATGTGTGCTGATTTATGTCACAAATTGACATAAAAAATATCAATTAATATCTAAATTATCTAATTTAATTAGGAAATTGATACTTGTTATTATATTTTACAGAAAAAGAGGTCATCAATAGAAAGAACAAGGAAAGAGGATTCCAACGGCGTAAATTTTACGCAAAACGGAGTTAAATTGACCCAGAAATTGAAGAATGAAGAAAGAAGACTCAATTGGGTCAAACCCGAGTCAAATCAGATCAAAATTGGTCAAAAATCAATTTATTTAGTGATCTGGTTAGCCGCCTGGTCCACAGCAACAGGCGCATGGACCATGGACCCATCGGCGCACCATAAACCAACCAATCAGCGAGTCTCGGCTCACCGCAATGCATCGCGAACCCGATCTATGCGCGCGGTCCAGGGCTCATGAGGAGAGAGAAGAAGGTCCGAAGGGCAATCTGGTAACTTCACATCACTCAATGGTCCGATCTTCTCTGATCAAGATCCAACGCTCCACATTTTTGCGCCATCGGACGGCCACCATCGCAGCCGGTCAAGATCCAACCGTAATCAAGGCAATTGCAAGAAGCAATAAACACTAGGACAACACGGGATCCTTCTGCAATGCGATCCAACGGACGAAATCTTCCAGCACCTTGATCGGATGGTCCGCAATGCATCCGACCTGATCCCATCTCTGCAGCACGATCCAATGGCAGCGCTTCATCCAGATCTTGATCCGACGGCCAGAATCGTTTCCAGCTTGATTTATTAGATGAATTGGGTCCTTTAGATGAAGACCGGATGGCTGAAACAATTTTTAGGGTTTCTTGATGGATTTAAGTGCTTTTTGAGCGAGATTTGAGCCCCTAAACCCTCCTAACAACCCTCTAAAATCTCTTAGTCCCACATCTAAAGTTTTGAAAACCTTATAACCCCCAAATGCCTATAAAAAGCCCCCAAAGGCCCTTGTGTTATTATTCTTCCTTCCGATCAAGCTTGTAAACCTAGATAGTGGGGTTTTTAGCTCTCTTTTCAAGCCTCGAGCTTTGAGGTTTTTGTAATAAATTTTTTTTATATATAAAATCTTATTTTTATACAATTTTATCTCTTTACATTATGCAATTTATTTTTCTTGCAATTAGGATAGTTTAATTTATGCAATTTAATTTTATGCAATTAGGTTAGTTTAAATTATGCAGTTTAAATTTATGCAATTAGGATAGTTTAATTTATGAAATTAGGGTAGTTTATTTTTCTACATTTAAATTTTACAAGTAGATTTAGATCATGTCTAGCTAAGCATCCCTTCTAGGGTTTGCGATGAAGCTAGATCATGAGTAGGGATTTTACATAGGGTTCTTTCTTTTTCTTAGGGTTTCTTTTTCTTCCTCTTTTGCCAAGAATTTTTGATGAACTACAGTTGGGTCAGAGTCCCTTCATAGTTCATGCTTGATTCAGTGCATAGGAGGAGAAAACCTTAAGGGATCCTAGTTACTACTCCCCTGTAAAGAATCTTGATGGGTTATCGTTGGGCCTTAGTCCCTTCATAATCTATGCTTGGGAAAGACAAGAGGAGTAGTCGTTAGGATCAATAAGAAAAATTCTAGGTAGAATTCCCTAATCTAGATCTAGTGGATTCAAAAACCCTAGATCCTTAGTCTTATTGTCTTTAGCAAACAACTTTCGACTTTCGATTTTTGTTAAAGCTCGCTTGAGCATAGATTTGAAAATCATTTTTAAAACCAAGTCTCTGTGGGATCGACCCGTACTCGCTGGTCGTGCTACTCTGCACACCGTGCGCTTGCGGTTTTATTTACAAATTTTAAGATTTGCACATCAAGTTTTTGGCGCCGTTGCCGGGGATTTGGCGTTTTAAATTATTTTCAAATATTTGTTCTTCGTGCTTTATAACTCTCTTTCTTTTTCCTTTAGGTTTCTATATTTAGTTGGTGATTGCTGGAAAACTCAGGTACGCTTCTAATTTTTCTTTTATTATTTTTAGTTAATTACTTTTTCTTTAGACCTAATCATTTGAATTTACTTAATCACAAAAAAAAAAACAAAACAAAAGACATTTCATAATCGTGAAGTAAAATATCAAGATAAAAAAAAAATTCTAAATTAAAATCTTTTACATTCTTGGTCATCTTGTTTATTTGCATTTGCATTTTCATAATTAATCTAAGGGCATCAACCCATTAACAAGATAAGGTGGGGATTTCATTACCCTTCCTTAGCCCAAAAACCATCTCCATCATATTGCATTACCTAGACCTTTAATCTTAAAATCAATTAGACGTCAACCTTAAGGAATTCGAGCTCAATAGGACAAGGAACCCTAAGAGTTCTACCAAGTTTGAGTTGTTTGATTAGTTGGTGTCTAGGTAAGTCCCTGAGGGTGGTTTGTTAAATTGGTTCAGTTGCTGGCCTGGCCAACTCGTTTGGTGTCTAGAAAGGCAACGATGAGTAAACCTCCCACCTCTTATACTTACCTGGCTAACTAGTTGATCAATCTCTACTTGGAAGGTTTGAAGGGTCATCTTGGAACAGTTAGGAGCTGTCTAGATTTAGGTTAATCCTAGGATAGATTGAGTTTAATTTATTGTTTCACTTGTTTGAAAAAAAAAAATATATTAAAATTTAAATTAATTTGGTTACTTTTCTTTAGATTTAGGACTCCTTAGGATCTTCTCTTTAGAATTTTTTTCTCTTTCTTTTTCTTATACATAAAAATTTTATAAAAAAAAAAAATTGTATAAACATCGAGAACCGTACACCTCATGTGTGGAGAAGAGTGTCGGGTCGTCTAGTTAGGATTGAGTCAATTCCTGTTGTTCCAATGGCTGAACCAATCCAACCCATGACCCTTAAGGATTTGTGTTATCCAGTTGGCTCCATCCAACCATCTTGTATTAGGTTGCCACAACCCACAGCTAACAATTTTGAAATCAAACCTCAAATCATAAATATGCTTCCAAAATTCACAGGATTAGAGGATGCTTATATATTTATTAGAGAATTTGAGGAGGTATGTGCAACCATGAAACTGCAATTAACAGAGGATGAGGTCAAACTTAGATTAATCAACTTTGCCCTTAAGGACAATGCTAAGAAGTGGCTTTATAGTCTGCCAAACTATTCTGTCACTACCTGGGAGGGCTTTGTGAGAACATTTTTAAAAAAGTATTTCCCCCATCATAAAACAATTAGGATTAGGAATGAAATAAATCAATTTTACCAACTAGCTGGTGAATCATTTTGGAAGTACTTTGATCGTTTCAAGAATCTTTTGACCCAATGCCCACACCATGGAATAGAAACTTGGAGACTATGCCAGATCATCTATGAGGGGTTAGATTCAAACTCAAGAACCATGCTAGAGTCCATGTGCCAAGGCCAATTTATGGACAAAGAAACTACTGAAGCTTGGCAATTCTTAGAAGACCTAGCCGAGAAAAATTTACAGTGGGAAACAACTAGGGAACCTGATAAAGCTACACCTTCAAGAGGAGGAATGCATCAATTTCAACCAACCCTAGCATCAGAGGCCAAGATTGCAACCTTAACACGTAGATTGAAAGTCTTAGAATTACAGAGACCAGCCAATGTAAATCAAATATCTGCACCCATGTGTAAAGGGTGCAATGCACCAGACCATGTCTTAGAAGAATGTTCCTACTCGAATGAGTGTGCACAGGTGAATGCCACCTATCAAGGACCATTGAACAATCCTTATGCACCCACATATAACCCAGGTTGGAGGAATCACCCGAATTTCTCATGGTCCCAGAATCCTAATGTAGGCAATCCAAATTTCAATCAGCAAAATCTAAGGTCCAACCCAGTAATGAACAACCCGCCAGGCTTCCATGATAATGACAAGAAAATTACCTCTTTAGAGAAAAGCCTAGAAGCCATGATGAAGACACATACCAGCTTTATGCAAACCATGGGTCAACTCATAAATAATAACACCCAAGCTATAGCCCGTCTGGAAATGCAAGTAAGTCAGCTGGCTTCGACCATTAGTGAACGAGAACATGGTAGGTTACCTAGCCAACCTGAGCCAAATCCTAGGAACCAAAATGGTCCACGACCCCAACAAGGAAACCAAGTTAATGGTGTAAATTCCATTCATACCTTAAGATCAGGAAAACAAATAGACAATAAGGTAGTTGCACTTGATGATATAGATGACTCATCTGCCGAGTCACCTTCTAAAACTACTACCTTTCAACCTCAAGCACCAGAAACTGAAAATTCACCTAGTCCAGTACTTAAAAGTCCTAGAGCTTCTTTTCCAAACAGACTGAAATCCAATAAATCTGAACATTTAGACAAAATTTTAGAGGTATTTAAACAAGTCCAAGTTAATATTCCTCTTTTAGATATAATCCATCAGGTTCCAACTTATGCCAAATTTTTAAAAGATCTCTGCACTAGGAAAAGGACCACTAATGTACCAAAGAAAGTATTTTTGGCTGCAAGTGTCAGTTCATACCTATCTAGCCATGTGCCAATTAAATATAAGGACCCTGGAGCTCCAACAATTTCTTGTGTTATTGGAGAAACCAATATAAAAAAGGCCTTGCTAGATCTAGGAGCTAGTGTGAATATCCTTCCATATTCGGTGTATGAACAACTAGGATTAGAAAAACTTCAACCTACTGGGATCACATTACAGTTAGCCGATAGATCTCTCAGGATCCCTAAGGGAATGGTCGAGGATGTTCTGATAAAGGTTGAAAATTTCATTTTTCTTGTAGATTTTATTATTTTAGAGACTGAGCCAGTTGCGAATCCTAAAGGACATATACCTGTCATTTTAGGAAGACCATTCTTAGCTACGGCCAATGCTGAAATCAATTGTCGAAATGGTCTAATGAAGTTATCCTTTGGGAATATGACCATTGAGCTTAATGTTTTTAACTTAGAACAGGAATCTTCTTCTCATGCTGATGTCAATGTAGTCCAAGATGGTATTTATGAATCCATTGACATTAGTGATGATGAAGTCGACCTAGAGTCTAACCCCTGGTTAATCCATGAGTCTGAGGATGTCAATGAAATACTTAAAGAAAATCAGATTAATCAGGAATCGACACTTCCTACTGAACCAATCATTGAGATGGTGAACTCATCACCTAAACCATCGATAGAGGAAGCACCCATTTTAGAACTGAAGCCCCTCCCAGAATATCTCAAGTATGCATATCTAGGACCCAAAGAAACTTTGCCTGTAATTATTGCATCAGACCTAGATCCCAAGCAAGAGGAGGAGTTATTGTCAGTTCTAAAAGCAAATCAAGAGGCAATAGGTTGGACCATAGCAGATATCAAAGGAATAAGCCCTTCTATAGTTCAACATAGAATATACTTAGAGGAAGAGGCTAAACCAACAAGAGAAGCCCAAAGAAGGCTTAATCCAGTTATGAAGGATGTAGTTAAAAAGGAGATTCTGAAACTCCTAGATAGTGGAATAATTTATCCTATTTCTGATAGCTCTTGGGTAAGCCCAGTTCAAGTATACCCAAGAAATCTGGGGTAACAGTGGTCCAAAATGATGCAAACAAACTTATCCCAACTAGGACCCAAACGGGATGGAGGGTCTGTATAGACTATAGAAAGTTGAATGCTGCGACAAGGAAAGATCACTTTCCTTTGCCATTTATTGATCAAATGTTGGAAAGACTAGCCGGACAAGAGTTTTACTATTTTCTTGATGGATACTCCGGTTACAACTAGATCCCCATAGCCGCTGAAGATCAAGAAAAGACTACATTCACCTGTCCATTTGGTACTTTTGCCTATAGACGAATGCCCTTTAGACTATGTAATGCACCGGCAACCTTCCAGAGATGCATGATCAGCATGTTTTCAGATATGATAGAACGATTTCTAAAAATTTTTATGGATAACTTTTCTGTTTTTGGCCTAACCTTCTCTGAGTGTCTGAATCACCTGCAATTAGTTCTAGAACGATGTAAGGAGAAGCATTTAGTTCTCAACTGGGAAAAATGTCAGTTTATGGTCAAACAGGGAATAGTTCTTGGCCATGTCATTTCTAAAAAGGGGATTAAAGTGGACAAGGCCAAAATAGATCTAATTGCAAGTCTTCCACCACCTAAATCTGTGAAAGAAATACGTTCATTTTTAGGTCATGCTGGATTCTATAGAAGGTTTATTGCCAACTTTAGCAAAGTAGCACGTCCACTGACTAATCTTTTGGCAAAAGATACCAAATTTGAATTTACTCATGAGTGTTTGGAATCCTTTGAATTTCTAAAAAATGCACTTGTATCAGCTCCAATCATTCATCGTCCCGTCTGGTCTGAACCATTTGAATTAATGTGTGATGCGTTCGATCATGTTGTGGGCACAATCTTAGGTCAACGAATAAATAAGCTGCCTAGAGTGATATATTATGCAAGTAAAACCTTAAATGATGCACAGCTTAACTACACCACAACTGAGAAGGAGTTCCTTGCCGTTGTCTTTGCTTTAGAAAAATTTAGATCTTATTTGGTTGGGACCCACACCATTGTTTACACCGATCACTCAGTCATTAAACATCTCCTAGCAAAGAAGGATGCCAAGGCACGCTTAATCAGATGGATTTTGCTCCCTCAAGAATTTGACCTAGAAATTAGGGACAAGAAAGGCACTGAGAACGTTGTAGTAGATCATTTGTCCCGAATTCCAGTTGCACCATCTAGTGAACCACCCATCAATGAATCTTTCCCAGATGAGCAACTCATGTCTGTGTCTACTGAACCTTGGTTTGCTGATATTGTAAATTATTTAGCCATAGGCAAGATACCTTCTCATTGGACTAAGCAGGATAAATATAAATTCTTTGCCCAAGTGAAGTATTTCATTTGGGATGATCCTTATCTTTTTAAACAATGTCCTGATCAAATTATTAGAAGGTGTATCCCAGATAACGAAGTCATGAATATTTTATCTTTTTGTCATGATCAAGCATGTGGGGTCACTTCGCGTCTAAGAAACTGCTGCTAAGGTTCTCCAATGTGGTTTTTATTGGCCCAATTTATTTAAGGATGCTCATGAATATTGTAAAAGTTGTGCTCAATGTCAGAAAATGGCCGAATCACCAAGAGACACATGATGCCACTCAACCCAATCTTGGTAGTTGAAGTTTTTGATGTTTGGGGGATCGATTTCATGGGACCATTTCCAAATTCCTTTGAAAATGAATACATTCTAGTAGCAGTTGATTATGTTTCAAAATGGGTAGAAGCAATTGCATGTAGAACACCCGATAGCAAAATGGTCATTAAGTTTCTTAAAGAAAATATTCTATCCCGTTTCGGTATTCCTAGGGCAATCATTAGTGATCGGGAACCCATTTTTGTAACGACCTTTTGCAACATTGATGAAAAAGTATAATGTCACCTACAAATTGGCCACACCATATCATCCTCAAACTAGTGGGCAAGTTGAAGTATCAAACCGACAAATCAAACAGATCCTGAAAAAAAAACTGTTAGTGCCAATAGAAAGGATTGGTCTTTGAAATTGATTGATGCACTTTGGGCATACCGAACCGCTTTCAAGACCAATCTAGGAATGTTCTCTTATAGGATTGTGTTTGGTAAACCATGTCACTTGCCTATTGAGGTAGAACACAAAGCCATGTGGGCCATCCAAACAACTAAATACAAATTTGAACGACGCTGGAAACCATAGGAAGCTTCAATTGAATGAATTAGAAGAACTTAGAAATGAAGCCTATGAAATGCAAGGATATACAAGGAACGAACCAAAGTATTTCATGATCAATCATTATAAGAAAAACTTTCATATCGGACAAAGGTGCTCTTATATAACTCTAGATTACATCTGTTTCCAGGAAAGCTTAGGTCTAGATGGACAGGACCATTTTTAGTAAAGGAAGTTTTTTCACACGGAGCTGTTGAGATGAAACCCAAGTAATGGTGTTATCTTTAAAGTTAATGGTCAACGATTAAAACCATTCTTGGAATTACCTGTCAAGACTGTTGAAGATGCCATGGTTCTTTATGAACCAACTTATTCTGATTAAGTTGCTTCGAGATTTGGTCTGGCTGAAGACATAAAACTTAGCGCTTCTGGGAGGCAACCCAGCTTATTTAATTTCTAAAGCTTTCTTTGTTTTCAGTTTGCTTAGGACAAATAAATTAGATAAACTCCATTGGGGACAATGTCGGTCAAGTTGGGGGAGAGCTTGAACAAAATCAGGTGTTATCATTTCTTTTCCTTCCACTATGAGTTATTTTTGCATTTAATATTAATAATATTAAAAAAAAAATTGAAATAAATTAATCTAGAAAAGAAATAAGAGTAAGTTAGAAAGTATTTGCTAATAAATGTAGTGAGTCACGGAGAAGATTAGCTGGTTAGACTCTTG